>NW_014555429.1:25838-49419 GCF_001313825.1 Dinoponera quadriceps
TTTGGTGGGATCAGAAGAGTGTAATCTATTATGAGCTGCTAAAACCTGGTGAAACCGTTAACACTGATCGCTACCAACAGCAAATGATCGATTTAAATCGCGTGAAAAACGACCGGAATATGGAAAAAGGCAACACAAAGTCATTTTGCTCCATGATAATGCCCCATCACTCACAGCAAAACGGGTCAGGGAAACGATGGAGGCGTTCATTTGGGAAATACTAACGCATGCAGCTTATTCTCCAGACTTGGCTCCGTCCGATTATCATCTATTCGCATCAATGGGACACGCTCTCGCTGAACAAAGCTTCAATTTGTATGAAAATATACGAAAATGTCTCGATAGCTGGTCGCTTCAAAAGAAGAAATGTTTTTTTGGCGTGGCATTTATAAACTGCCGGAGAGGTGGGAAAAATATATAAATAGCAATGGACATTATTTCGAATAAAATATTTTTTATCATTTTCAAACAATAGACGTGTAATTTTTACAGAAAAATTCCGTTTTAAAATTTCTACACCTGGTATATCATTGGCTGGAAAAGTAATGGTATTATTTTTCTGGGATAAGAAAAATATTTTCCTTTTCAACTACTTTAAGGAGGGAAAATCCGTTACTGAGCGATACCATAGTGCTCTTTTAACAAAGTTAAAGGCAGTAGTCGCAGAAATACGTCCTGAAATGTCCAAAAAGGCATTGTTTCACTATGATAATGCATTAGCTCATTTAAGCGTTGCCATTTAGCAAAAATTGGCGGAATTGAAGTTTGACATTCTTCCGTATACACCACATTCGCTTGATGTAACTTTTCCAAAATTCAATTTATTTCCGAAATTCAAAATTTTACTTGGAAAGTTGTAAAGGAATTTGGGTCGAATGAAGAAACGATAGAGAAGAATGATAGAAGTCGCAAACGACTATTTCAAGGACTTCAAAGAAACCTACTTCTGTGAGGAAATTGGAAACCTGGAGAAACGTTAGGGAAATGTGTTAAGCTTTGAGGAGATTATATTAAAAAATGAAGTACATATAAAACTAAATCTATTGTTCTTAGTATCAAATCAAGTTACTCTTCAAATCACCCTCGTAACATTTGATGTAATAAATTTCTCCATTTTCATTAATTTCTTCTAGGACAGTCGGTGATTGATGAGCGTGTATTTTACATGGCAATAATTGGGTTTGGCAAGAACACTTACCAAATATAGTTCCAACGCTGTTAGCTATCGCCTCGGATACGGCACCGTTCGCCAACGCGTCCAAGCAGGCGCTGAGGGCGCACGCACACGCACTCGTACCTATAAGATACTCCAGCACCATGTTCCATCCAATAATGAATGCTATTAATTCGCCTACTGTCACGTAACTGTACATATAAGCACTGCCTGTCGTATGAGGCACTCGTACTCCAAACTCGGCGTAACACGCCCCTGTAATTAGATGGAAAAAAAAGTTATGCGTCACTATACGAGAGCATAATTGACAGAAGAACTAACAAGGAGACAATTAGTATTAGTCGATTCCACTGAGCTTGATATATATTATAATAATACATTTCCATTAACTAGGAAGTGAGAAAGTGACTCAATGCACCTGTCAAGCATTCGCAAGAAAAATGAGTTTAAAATTTTTCGTGCACCGTCTACATTGAGTTACAAAGGCAGATTTTCGACGAACGACAGCGGTCGAGAGCGTAAAACAATTGACTACTACGGTCGGAACGCTGTCTGTTACAAGCACGCATTTGCAATTCCCATTTTTTTTTTATTTTCTGCACCTCAATTAATTCTTGTGCAATATATGTTTAACAAAATAATTAGATGTATAATTTTTAAAGTTAATTGCATATTTGCATTAATGAAATGAATACATTTTTTTTAAAGAAGATTGGAATAATAAGTAAAAAAAAATTAAAAATCAGGTATTACCAGATTTTAAAAAAAATTTATTTCTGCAATAAACTCACGATTCATATTTAGAATGCTCTTCGGAATCTTTAAATAGTTTACATTGTTTTCTGTGATATTTAACAAAAAATCAAAGCAATATACCTGTGTGGGTAACATTTTCTATGAATACATTAGGTATAAGTGACAGTTTATGTTTACAAGTTTTTTTACAATTGTAGTGGGAAAAATCAGTAACATTTAAAAATATTGATTTTTACTCTAGTAATTTAGATGCGTACCACGATATAAGATCCTCGACTTCAAAATGAGAATGTTTAATTGATACAATATTAACGAATAAATGTTATGGCATCTTCTCGCGCATACCAATTTCCCATTGTTTTTTTTCAATAAAGTGGACACATTTTGCAAANGGTATATGATATTAGCAACCAGTCTAATCGGTATTAATAATATAAATAAGATCAAAATTGGCAATTAACGCTTTCATTTATATACCAAATAGTTCAGTGACTTCTAAAATTTTTTCTCATAAAGCGTGTTCTCTGATGCTTCAAAAATCATGTAACGTTCCAATGCCTAATTGCATATTTTTATTTAAATTTGGTGAATCAACTATTGCTAGCATAGAAGTTAAATGTCTCTTATAATAATGGAAAAGGATTGTCGCCTACTGCTACAATATTCTTGTTAACTAAAAACCGATAATTATAAAAGTAGTGTTTCAAAATCTATTTCTATAAATAATGCAAATATAAATATTGACTAAATTTGAATCTATTTGAGGCATTCTCTTGCGTTTTTAAAATAATCATATTTTTGTGTTCCTATTTGTTTCCATTTATCTGTTCTTGATCTATTACGCTTCACATCCTTTTTCCACAATTGTAATATTTTAAATTTTTTGGATACGTGTTCTTTTTTGCAAAATTTTAATTGTCTATTTTGGATGTTAATGCAACTATTTTTTTTATAAGACAACGCAACGTGATCATAGAAACATTGCAAATTTCTTGCTTCGAATTCGGGACTCGATGTGGTATGTCTGAACATTATTAAAATAACAACAGGAAATGTATTACGTTTGTTAGCTTTATGTCAATTTTCTACTGATTTTGTCTTATAAAAAGAAATAAAAATAATAATATTATTAGGAAATTATTTAAAATATACTTCTTCATATTCTTCATCATGGTCTGTGACAATTTCATCAGCAATAATGAGATTTTCATCTATAATAACAGCTCCACAAAAAAAATCACGAAATTACACCTGAGATCTGACTATGTCTATCATATGTTTTTGGGGTCGCTGAATCCAAATTCGGGGTCCATTTAACCCCATCACGTTAGGATTTTTCATAACCTCAAAAAAAAGTCCCAAAATCCCAATAAATCCTCTATCCATTGATCACTTAATCTCAATAACTCCAGAACCCCTTAACATCTTAATCCCTTCATTCCTTAATTCCTTAAACCCATAACTCCTTAACCCCATACACTCAAAATGCTATAACCCGAAAACCCCAGAACCCAGTAAGAAAGAGATTTATGCGCGTTAAAGCTCTGAAACACAGTATGTTCGATCCGTATATGCTTCTTAAGCCTTAAACCCACATTTTTCAATAATTATTTTCAAAAATGTGGGTTTAAGGTTTAAAAAGCCTTATACGGATCGAACATACTGTGTTTCAGAGCTTTAACGCGCATAAATCTCTGTCTTACTGGGTTCTGGGGTTTTCGGGTTATAGCATTTTGAGTGTATGGGGTTAAGGAGTTATGGGTTTAAGGAATTAAGGAATGAAGGGATTAAGATGTTAAGGGGTTCTGGANAGGCTTTTTAAACCTTAAACCCACATTTTTGAAAATAATTATTGAAAAATGTGGGTTTAAGGCTTAAGAAGCATATACGGATCGAACATACTGTGTTTCAGAGCTTTAATGCGCATAAATCTCTTTCTTACTGGGTTCTGGGGTTTTCGGGTTATAGCATTTTGAGTGTATGGGGTTAAGGAGTTATGGGTTTAAGGAATTAAGGAATGAAGGGATTAAGATGTTAAGGGGTTCTGGAGTTATTGGGATTAAGTGATTAATGGATAGAGGATTTATTGGGATTTCGGGAACTTTTTTTGAGGTTATGAAAAATCCTGACGTGATGGGGTTAAATGCACCCCGAATTTGGATTCAGCGATCCCAAAAACATATGATAGAAATAATCAGATCGCAGGGGTAATTGTGTGATTTTTTTGTGGTGCTGTGTAATTTATTGGTTTTTGAATATAAAAATAATTTTGTTGAAAGTCTCCTCGTTCTTTGTGATAGAACCTACTACCATTTCATCAGATAGCGAGTGCATAAGAAAATATTTGACTTGAAGCAATTAATTGCAATGTTTTAAAGCGTGTGTTAAAATGATTTTCCAACCAATCTTTCTTTTCTTTCATTTCTATGATTAATTCAAGAAGATTTTGTTGTGCACTACCACCGTTGTCCTGTTTCCCATTTTTATCTATAACTTTTATTTTGCACTCACAATCAACGCAATATGTAAATTTACTTTGCGTGCGAAACATTATCTCGGTTCTAATATAAATAACAGTTATCTTCAAATAGCATAGACAATCACAACGACTACGCAGTTAATGAAAACAATTTTCCAGGTTGATGTGCCAGTACAATTATACTAGATTGCTCGTCAAATTTGATTTAAATCTCCTATATAAGTTGAAGACGTAATATTTTACTCGAAGAATAACTTTGTTGAAACAAATAAGTACCGTTTTGTTTAATGACGTCAGCTAATCTTTTAGATGTTTACATGATGTCGTTGCGAAACGAAAATTTTTTACTGGCGAAGAATTGACCAAAGTAAATTTTGGAAGCTTCCAAAATTCCGAATTTTTTGTCCAGAAGAAAATTTGTTAAAGAGTGAAATAATAGTCGGGGAGGGTGGGGAGGGGGGGGAGCAAGGAGAAAGACCGGGAGGATGAGGAAAAATATCCCTCAAATAAATTTAAAGTCCAACAGCTTCCTGCAGATGAACATTGCGACGTGAAGGTGTTATCATGGTGAAAAACAACTCTGTGCCTGTTGGTCAGTTCAAAACGCTTTTGTGCAGCTTTCAATTTGACCAGCTAGAGGCCATATTTCGCCACTTTGATGATTTCGTTCTGCTGAAGAAACTCATAATATATCACGCCCTTAAAATCCCATCAGATGCGCAGAAAAACCTTTCTTATGTGAAGCTCCAACTTCGAACCTTCCATACCACTTTTGAATTGTCTGACGGGTAATGCAGGCATTTCCATGCATAAAGGATATCTCATTCAGTGTCTACGAAGCCGTGAAACCACGCTGGAAGCAATGCATCATTATATAGCGAAAGTGCAACTTCTGACTCTTCATCTTTCCACCTAATTTCTAACGAAATGGTTGCACTTAGGAAGGCCTACAGATTCCTTCAGTTTATAAAGCAGGGAAAATTGGTTGACAAACATAAAATTGTCCGGAGTGTTATTGCTCTCATTGATTACCGTAGCAACGCAAAGGCAGCAAAATTTGAAACGTATAATCTAATACAATAAAAAATTGCCTTACAGAAAACAAAATATTCTATAAAGAAAAAATCCGCTATTGGGTCTGATGTACATTATACAATGTAAAAATGAAATTCTTGAAAAAATTAAGAATTAAAAATTAAAAATCAATTGAAAATTTATTTACTATATATATATATATATATATATATATGTAAGGTCTACTGGAAAGTTCTGTCCGTTTTTAGAATAAAACAAAATAATAAACTATTCATAACTTGAATAAACTTTATTGAATAATATAATTGCCATAATTATTTATGACTTCTTGCCAGTGTGATGGCAATTTGTATATCCCATTAAAAAAAAAATGCCTTATCCCTAGAGGCGAGAAATTGAACCAGTGTTTGTCTGATATCTTCTTCGTTTTTGAATTTTTTTCTCTTCAAAAAATTTTGTAAGGACAGAAACAAATGATAATCGGAAGGTGCTAGGTCCGGGGAGTATGGTGGATGCGACAAAATATCCCAGCCTAGCTCTGCGAGTTTCTGACGAGTCCCCAAAGCAGTATGTGGCCTGGCATTATCATGAAGCAGTATGATGTCTTTGCTATTGGACATCGCCGGTCTCTTTTCTTGGAGTGCTGTTTTTAAATTATCCAATTGCTGACAGAACCACTCCGAATTTAGATTTTCGTTCGGTTTCAGCAGCTCAAAATGTATTGGTCCTCGAATGTCCCACCATATACACAACATTCTCTTACTCAGGCTCAATTTCGGTTTAGAGGTGAAGGGAGCAGGTTTTCCGGGTTCACAATATGCCCTTTTCCTTACGATGTTTTTGTAGGTAATCCATTTTTCATCCCCAGTTATCATCCGGTCCAAGAAGGGTTCGATTTTGTTCCGTGCAAGCAGAGATGTATACACATGATGTATGACACATATATATATATATATATATGTATGTATGTATGTGTGTGTGTGTATGTGTATACGCACTTAACTAAAATTACACAAATAATTATTTTGTTTAACCTATTGCTGCGCCCACGTTTGGGGACAGGTCGATGTTGATTGATATACCTGATGCTGGTAACTCGAAACATCCTGGACTAACGAGCAATGTGTTCTCCTTGACAAGTAAATAGATAAACAATGAGTCGTAAATAGATAAACAATGATTCGTATACAGTCTTCGGCCGAGACAATCATACGATTAATCCGGACGTTAGATCGAATTATTCCGTCTTTTAATTTGGAAGTGTTGTAAGTATTGGGTTGGCAAATAAATTCATTCGGTTTTTTAATCGGAGTAGGTTTACTCGTTTTGCTACCTCTTTTCCACAGCGCTATCGCACAACGCGCTTGCGCAGCTGAAAAGCGATGTTCCACCTAACCTATTTGTAAACATACGCCGGTTAATACCAGAGTATTGTGCGTACTGCACGGTTGCAAATGAAGAAAAGAACGTCCATTTTCGACATATTTTACTTTTTTATTTCAAAAAAAGCAAACGAGCTGCGGAAGCTCATAAGAAGATTTATAATGTGTATGGGGACGATGCTTTAACAGAACGTGTGTGTCAAAAATTGTTTGCCAAATTCCGTTCTGGAGATTTTGATGTTAGTGACGCGTCCGGTTCTGGTCGTCCAGCAAAGATTGATTCAGCTGTAATAAAGAATACCGTCGACAAAAATCCATCGCAAACATTACGAGAGATTGCTACGACACTTAATATATCTCACACAAGTGTAGAAAACCATTTGCGTCAGTTGGGATACGTTTCTCTCCTCAATGTTTGGGTGCCGCACGAATTGACCGAGGCCAACTTAACCGTTTGCATTTCCATCTGCGACGCGCTGCTGAAACGCCAAGAAACGATCCATTTTTGAAGCGGTTGGTTACGGGAGATGAAAAGTGAATCATCTACAATAACGTAGTACGTAAAAGATCATGGGGAAGCAGCAGTGAACCACCAAACAACCTCGAAGGCAGGATTGCACCCGAAGAAAATTATGCTCTCAGTGTGGTGGGATAATAAAGGTATCATTTATTATGCGCTCTTACCATGAGGCAGGACGATCGATTCAACTGTATATTGCTCCCAATTAACGAAATTGAGTCAAGCATTACATTCGAAACGTCCAGAATTGGCAAATCGAAAAGAAGTCGTTTTCCACCACGACAATGCCAGACCCCATACTTCATTAACTACTCGGAACAAATTGTTAAGGCTTGGCTGGGATGTTTTGCCTCACCCTCCTTATTCACCGGCACCCTCTGATTATCATTTGTTCCGGTGGCTGCAAAATTCTCTGAACGGGAAAAACGTTGCTAATAATTAAGCTGTTAAAACGCAACTGGATCAGTTTTTTGCCGGTAAACCTCAGACGTTTTATGAATGTGGGATTATGAAATTGGTAAAAAGATGGCAAGAAGTCATAGAAAAGAATGGTCAATACATTATTGATTAGTATATAGTTTGTATATTAAATAAATTGTATTTTATTATACCAGTCAAAAAAACCGAACGAACTTATTTGCCAACCCAAAAATATGATTAAATGTTAAGTTTTCTTAAACACGTGTTCTTATTATTATCCCTGAGCAGAAGCTAGAGTGAGCGTAGCATTTTGGATGTTTGTCCGAGTTCGCTATCGCAAACATAAACAAAGAAAATCTGTTCCTGATTAATCGAGACTAAGAACGCGAATCGTTTAGGATTTGCGCGTAAAACAAGGCTTTATTTAAGTGCAAGTGAAAGTGAACATTGACCAGCGAGTCACAACAGTCTGTGAAACCTGTAACGCGGAAACGTCTTAGGCAGCTTGCGCCAATGCAATTGAAAATCAGGAATTATTGACAATATTGCCTGACGCTACACACAAGATTGCTCGTTTATGTGAGGACCAGTAAGCACAGATCTTCAGTCGAAACAAGTCAGAAGAATAGTATCGATCTAAAACAGAGAGATACATTCCTATATTTTCAAATTAAAGCCAGATGTGTACGATGGTATTGAGCCGTTGAATGAGTATCTTTCGTAATTTGAGTTAATTCCGCAGTTAGTTGAATTAGTACTGTCCAGGCCACCGAGCTGGAGACGTTCAACCAGCAGTATCCGCAGGCGTCTACTCACCGCAAAACAATACGATTTTCTCAGCTGGTGCGACGACTAGTAATCCTTACTGTGGAGCCAGGTTATGGTAGTAAAGATGAGCGATATCATATCTATATTTTATTGCAGAGATATCAATTTTTTGTATTAATATTTTACCGTTAAACATTTCCACATATAAATATGCGACACTTGAATATCGAACTTCGATACGCCTATGTTTACTGTCCGTGAGAAGTATGTGTAGCAATGGAGCGACAAGAGGGTGGCCTATTTTCAATAGTAGGAGTAAAGTCTGACGCCAGTGTACCGAGGGTGAAGAAATCACTAAAACGGGGGGAGGGGGGATTTCGGACCCTGCGGGTTTGATAGTGGGGGTAATGTGAGGAAGAAAAAATTTTTAATAATATGGTGGGGCTATATCTCGTAATCCTCTTGGCGTAAGCCGAGAAAAAGTTATTAAGGAGAGTTTACATAATTTATTTTATTTCATTTTATTAAGAAATGTCATCGCGCCACATGTCCGGCGTCTGGAAATTCCAAGTCTCGACTAATGATGATGAGGGTGATGTGCGGGAGAGTAGACGGAGTTAGTACTGAAAGTAGGGAGGAGAAATCGGTGAAATTTGCCGTGTTGCACAGAAATGGAAAATCTATGCGATTCGTTCTTTTTGTAGTCAGCTATGGTTATTCACAAGGATTGGTTTTTTTTTTCCGGAGCTCCCCTCTTCGCAGCTTACGTATAGACATCAAAGATTATGGGCGAGTGTTGACAAAGATTCTGAAATTTATGGGGGAAAGGGAGATTACTGCTCGTTAGGAGAGCGACGAAGAAGAAAAAGCGGGTATGCTCTAAATAACCATGGTTATTCATTGCGATTCGGCCACAAGAACTTCTCCGACTTCCACATTGAGTCGAGGGACGAGGTACGAGGGACGAGGTAGCAACAGATTATCGTTTGGATGTGAGCGAACATCGTCGAAATTTCTCAAGTTTATCGGAGAATAAGGCGAGCGGTGGCGGAATGCTAGTGGGGGAAAGAAAGAAATATTAGGTTGGTGCGTATGAAATGTCGCATTCTCTTTACATGCGGACGTTTTCCTCCCTGTTTTCGTTATACTTTTGTATTTGGCATAACCTCATTCATACTCGTATTGTCCATTGCCAGAGACTCATTTCAACAAAATAGGTTTTCTCGAAGGTCTTCCCTTTTTTATTTCTTTTGAGTTTATTACCGATATGAATTCTGCCGACATTCGCGTCATTTTCTTATATGAGTACAAACTTGGTAATAGTGCTGCAAAAGCTGCACGCAACATAAACCAAGCGTTTGGGGAGAATACGGTTAACAATCGGAAAGTGCAGCGTTGGTTCGAAAAATTTCGGACTGGCGATTTTTCACTGCAAAATGAGCCGCGCGGAAGACCCAAAACGTCTGTGAATAATGATGACCTGAAGGCTCTAGTGGAAGCGGATCCAGCCGTATCCACGAGGGAACTTGCTATCAGGATGAAAGTTGACCATACAACGATATTGAGACACCAAATTGTACTCCCATCGCTTGTGAATCGGCATGGCCCGCTACTGCTCCATGACAACGCTCGGCCGCACACATCGCACAAAACAATTGCGAAACTGAACGAACTGGAATATGAAGTTTTGCAGCATCCACCATATTCACCGGATCTCTCGCCGACCGATTTTCATTTTTTCAAGCATTTAGAGCTGTTTTTAAGAGGCAAACACCATGAAAATGAAGACAGTCTAAAAAACTCGATATCAGAGTTTATTAATTCTAAAGACCAAAATTTTTTTAAGACAGGCATCTACGCTTTAAAATCTCGTTGGGAGAAGTGTATTGAAGCGAATGGAGCATACTTTGATTGAATAAACAGCTTTTGAAGAAAGATATACAGTTTTATACAATCACTTAAGAATCCGACATTTCATATGCACCAACCTAATATATATTTTAAATGATGAATTCTGCTTTATATTTATAATTTCTTATGAAAATTCACAATATTACGAATTTAATGTAATCTGCAACATTCGTTTCTGTATTATTTTTGGTATAATTTTGTTGAGACGAAGCGAGGAGCAATAAGCGGAGCGTTAGCTCGGCAAAAAGAATTTCAAATTATACATCTAGGAAAACAATTTTCATTAAGCAGCATCCTGCTGCTGGACGGTTATCAATTTCACGAAAGTTATTCCAAATCGTTGTTTTCACAACGTCTTCGTTTAAGTAGCGATAAGGTACATTTAGATTGATATCAACAAGGAGATATCGTTTGCAATCGTTGACGAGATTTGCTAGCGAATGTAATTTTAAGCTTAAACGCACTTGCGAAGTGAAGTTCGATCTTAATTATGCCTTTTGTTTCGTATGGATGGACAACAATGTAGTTACCAACTCCGATCCCGCGTTACCAACAGTGATCACAAAATCAAAAGTAGCGCTCCCGCGTTGGGCCTGTGCGCCTGCGCCACCTCTCAGTCTCATTATTTAAAGAACTTAAAGGAAATCACCTATAGAATGTAAAAGCTTATAAAAACTTAGAGTGTGGAAGTTCCATCCGGACGAGACAAAAGGCATAATTAAGATCGAACTTCATTTTGCAAATTCGTTTAATCTTAAAGTTATGACAATTATGTCTCGTCAAAATAAACAACTATGGAGTTGTTCATAACGCGTTTTGCAAATGGATGTACCTCTAACATAAAGCAAGAGAGAAATAAAAGAAATACAAGTATAGCAAATTTCATGCTATATATTAATAAATTTGAAGCTTAAACAAAAATAGACTTACAATAGAAATTCGGTAACTACATTTAATGAATTTAAGCCTATTATGACTAATATTGTTACTGAGTGAAACAACATTTTGGGTAAAAAAATATAATTGCAAAATTCTTCCAGATTAACAATTGGTCGACTATATAAATTCGCAAAACTCGCGATTCTCCAGACCAGCCGGCTGCACGCTTAATAATATGAAGAAAAACTCCCTTATGAACGACAAGAGAGGTGGATGCATGCCAAGTGCTATGAGTTGAAAAGAGTTTGCTCTATGCTCCGTATTCCTCCAAACTCTTTCGAATCCGATGACCGATATTGTTTGGACTCCGACTGCCTTATGGGGTAATATCCAAGAAATAAACAGTGAATCGCAATCAAGAGAACGTAAGTCTTTGGTAAGCTGTAAATAATAAGCCAGAATCTTTACAATATAAAGATCTGGGCGGTCAAGAAAACGAGAGAACATAAATAAGGGTTGTGCGCGACTCGGGGCGAAAGTCTTTAACTATCGGAGATTGTAATAAAAAGTTTGTTATCCGCAAAATCAATGTGAGAGACTTTAATAGACGTGAGAGTCTGCGCAAGCTGTCCCGAACCTAACGCTAGGAGAAGAATCAGTTTTTAGTGATAGTATCCAGCGGTAAAGACTCATTAGGGAAGATCTGCGCTAACTTCGAAATTACAGGAGCTGGATTCCAAACAAAGGTAATATCGAGGTATCACAGGTTTGATGATGCTGACTCCTTTATCAAAGCGTTTGATCAGAGGATGGTTGCCAATTGGCTCACTCGAAACAAAAGAAATTGCAGGACAAATAGAGTTAAAAGTTGAATAACATCGAATATTTTCTACTTCTTAAGACAAGAAGTCGAGAACCTTGCCAATTTCCGAGGAAAAAAGAACGATATAGTATCTTTGGCAAAAATTCCACCAGGTTCTTAAAAGACAAGCATACTGCTTGAATGTAACCTTAGAAAGAGAAGCAAGCATGACCTCCAAAGCTGATGGAACCGCCTGAACTATTATATATACGCCTCCCTAATAATTTCCCTATTGCAAGGAGAAGGCTTCTCCAAGCTGGGTGTTGAGATCTTAAAGGAGAAGATAGAAGAGAATGAGCGGATGCAAAAAAGATAGGGTCTGGAATTAAAAGACGCTGAAACAACGAGAACCATGATTGAGAAGGCCACCAAGATATAACAATAATCCCCGTAGCTTCATCATCAACAATCTTGCGCAACAGTTTAGGAAACAGAATAAAAGGCGGGAAAATGTAAAAATTGAACAAATATCAAGATAAAGTGAAAGCGGCAATTGCCCAAGAACCAGGTTCAAAAAACCAAGAGATATAAATATCAGTTTTAGCATTAATTAGTAATGTGAAAAAATCAATGTCAAAAGTGCCAAACGTCCTTTCGATTAAAGTAATTTTTTGAGATAATAGAGATTGTTCCGTATCGTTTGTTATCGTTCGTGATTCACTGTTTGCAATACAATTATTAATTGATACAATGTAAGAAACGAAAACGTATGTATTTCTTTCCTCACTCCACCTTTAAATGTCCTTGGCAATGTTTGATAAGAGAGGGTGTCGAACCAAAATTTATTTATGTACGAAATTGCGTTATCAATTCGGAGATAAATGTTGCAATTCTTGAGGTCCGAAGCAAAATATCTTAAAGCGTAAAAAACAGCATACAATTCTAAGACATTGATGTGAAGTGATCTATCCAAAGATGACAACCAGCCACGTGTACATCTATTATAAGAGTCTCCCCAGCTTGTTAGTGATACATCTGAGAAGATTTTACAAACAAAGTGATCTGGAAGAATAGAATTGAATTGTTTGACATCCGAAAATATCTGAAGCCAGCATTCGAAATTCTCTTTTAACGAAGAAAGAAATGACATCCGTGAAAAATAATTCTTATACTAAAATTGAAGAGCAATTTTCTCTCTCAAACCTCTTGGTGTACAAAAGACTACATTGGACTGCCGGAAACATTGAAACGAATGAACTAATCATACGCGCAAAATCTTTTATAGAAAAATGTGATTTTCGAGAAAAATGTTGCATTAATAAAAGTAATTTTTCTTTTCTTTCAGAGGAAATGGCAATCAATTGTTGTACCGAGTCAAAAATTAAGCCTAAATATTTACAATTTGAAGAAGGTACAACCTGGAATTTAAAATAATTAGTAAGGAACTTTAGAGATGAAAATAACTACATGAACACACGAATGTTCATTTGACTTCTCATCAGATGCACTTAAAAATAAAACATCATGCAGATAAACTACATATTAAAAATTCTTCTCCCGTAATATTTTAACTACAAGCCATATGAGTTTGGTAAATATATAGGGCGCAATAAAAGGACCAAAAGGTAAAAACCTGAATTCATAGACTATGCTTTTCCACTGGAAACAAAGAAATTTCCTATAGGAATTGTGAATAGGTACTGTCAAATAGGCATCCTCAAGGTCTACAGTAGCCATTTTAAAATTAGGAAGCATGAGACGAATCACAGTGCGCCAGGCTTCTAATTTAAAATGTGGAGGAAATATATATGAATTCAGCTGTCTTAAATTCAATATGTACCGTATTTCGTCCGAAGATTTTTTAACCAAAAAGAAAGGTGAAAGAAATATGTCTTCTGATAGTTGAGCCTTCACTACAGTACCCTTCTGACGCTTAACATCTAAATTACAAAAATTTGTTTTAATAAAAAAAAAATTACTTCCTTCAATAAAGGACGAGATGGAGGTGGTTTAGAAAACGGATAACCTTTCACAGTTAAAGCAACAACAATACAACTGGATCCGATACAACTGGATTCGAAGTTATATCTTTTCAACGATCTATTATATATAGAGGGCTAAACGGCCAGCTAGTCTTACTGTGCCTAATGGCGAGTTCGAGATCTGGATCGAGACTTCCTGGCACGACTCGGTTGAAAGGGGCCCTTCTTCAATTGAAGAGTCGACGAAATCTTGCGAAAAGGGGCTCTCCTGTTTGTTGCGCTCGGTTTAATCATACGATGTGGCTAGTTCCTCTGTTGCCTTAGCTGTTTTATCACTGGGCGTTGGACCTTTTCAGGACTCACCGGTATGGGAGTCTGACTCGGTATATGAGACGGAATTACGTTATATTACGTTATATTAATTTCACATCAGAAGAATAAGTTCAAACGTAAATTATAAGATGATTTAAAATATTATATACATTTTGCAGTACACGTTTTTCACATTATTTCATTTTTTTTCGCAATATAACAAGGAGGTACTCGCGCACACACGGTTCATCTTCAAGTGGAACCGGAGATGGCGACTCTTCAGTCAGAAGAATCTATGACGGAGGGGCGTCTTTTAGAGCACGGTAATGTAAAATTAAATTATATAGAAATATAATGAAAACGCGCGCGTCACTATTGAAATTGTAACCCTTAGCGAACGAATGCCGCCATATTCGTGACATAATATACGCGAATATGGCGGCATTCGTTCGTTAAAGTTTAATATCTATTGGGACAAAAGACGAATATAAAAATTTCTCCACACACCGAAGGCGCTGATACAGCCCGGCACTTGGAAAACGCGTTCCGAAAAATCCACTAATACGCGGTTGACTTACGCGGTTGATTACAGTAACGCGAGCGATTACGTAGAGTACTATCTTTCGCTTCGTCAAATTTAACGCGCCGCCCGGCAGGTTTGTTGCTTCGCGGAGCGCGATTTGACTTATGAGATGTGACGTGGCAGCTCGGAGCGCCCGTCACAAGGGCGGTGGCCCTCTAAAAGGTCCTATCGCGAGTAGAGTGGCGCGCTCCCCGCGAGCGCCTAATTAAGTCAGCAAGTATGTTTTTATGTTTGTGAAATAGCGGAAGCCGCGCGCCGCGGGCGCACGGGGATTGTCAAGGCGAGCCCCGCGTCCCAAGTTGTATGTGTGGCCCCGCTCTGGATGGCGATGAGAAGCGGACGAGGCGTCAATCGCCGGGTGGAGGAGCAGAGGCCGTCCGAACCTACTGCCAGGCTCCAGTTGACTCGCCTTGCTCTGGTCTTCTGGCGGCTATCGAGGAGACGCTGACGGCATCGCCTAGGCTGTCGTGTTCCGTCTCCTCTGCAGCGATGAAGCCGGCGGACCGAGGTCGTGCACAAGGGCGAGCCAAAGTCAGAAGCCGCGGCATCGCGCCGAGTCGCCAAGGCCGGAGGTGAGGCGGCGGGCTAGAAGACGAATCGGTAACCGCTGGCAAAAATCCGGCTGCCGAAGAGGGGCGGACTGCGAGACCACGAAGGAGGGGGAATGATCTGCTTAAAATCAGCAGATTCCCCAGCGGAAGCAGATTTTCGGCTCTCGAGAGAGATTTTTTGGCTCCCGAAAGGAAACCCTTAGCGCTTGATGGACCGCGAGAGGTAGTGGCGAGTGAGAGAGAGCGAGTGAGTGAGAGCGAAAGAGAGACAGAGCTACCGTGGGAGCGAGTGAGCAAAAGAGAGAGAGAGAGAGAGAGAGAGAGAGAAAGAGAGAGAGAGAGAGAGAGAGAAAGAGAGAGAGAAAGGACGAGCACCCCCAAGAGCCAGCCACCAGGAGCCCGACTTTGTAAGGCCGCTATCCGTATTCAATTGCTTTTTTTGTGTGTATCGTAGAGTGCCGCGGGGAAAATCGCCCCGCGGGTGCAGCGTGTATTACACAGGCCGACAAAACATTTTACCAGAAACCGGAATATACTATCCCGAAGGTTTTTGACTCTCTGAATTCAAATCTGGCCTTAGAAATGCTCGTTTGGCTCAGGTTTCCAAAATATTATAACCTAAAAGTGCAAAAAACGCGATTTTAGCCTATATTTGAGGTCATGCAGCCTGGAGAAAACTTTCTTTTTCAAAAAACTGTTCAAAGTATCTCAAAGTATAGGTCTCAATATTTTTAATGCCGTTGAGTTTGCTCAAATATCTGTTTTTGTCAGCGATATTTGCTATTTTAAAAATTTCAAATTGCATGAATTTCCCAGGCCGACAAAATTTGGCAAAAACATTTTACCAAAAACCGGAGTATACTATCCCAAAGGTTTTTATCACCCTGAATTCAAATCTGGCCTTAGAAATGATTGTTTGACTCAGGTTTCCGAAATATTATAACCTAAATGTGCAAAAAACGCGATTTTAGCATATATTTGAGGTCATGCAGAATGGAAAAAACTTTTCTTTTCAAAAAACTGTTCAAAGTATCTCAAAGAATAGGTCTCAATCTTTGACCCCGAATTTGGATTCAGCGACCCCAAAAACACATGATAGACAAAGTCAGATCCCACAGGTAATTTTGTGAATTTTTTTTGTGGATCTGTGTAATAATGGAGATGTAATCACAGTTAAAGAAATCTTTACAATAACTTGCAAGTTTGACTTATTTTAACTTATTTGTTCTGCGAATTAACATATAAATATAGTTTTTTATATCGTTTATTTCAATTATTTAGTTTATTTTACGTATTATTGTCGTTAGTTAGAATTTTTTAACCTACCCTTTACATTATTGACTTTTAATTATTAAAATTTTTCGAGCTGACAGTATTTTTACTTATCATTAGCAATATACAAACCTGCTATTGCAAAAGCAAAAGACGCCAAATTTATCACAAATATGGATGATAAGGAGAAACTTAAAAAGTCTGGAAGCGAACGATAGAAGATTTCATTTTTTTCATATTTGTCAAATACGAATACCGATGAAGAAACATTGAAACAAAATAAATCACGGAAAGGAGTTGTTCTGAAACAATTCCTAAAGGCACCAAAAGCCTCCAATTACCTTCAAAATAATTTAACAACTATAGGCAATATCATCAAAGCAATTTCTACTTAGAGCATTGTGGTCTCTGTTTCATCTATCGTACAGCCTGTGCAGACATGAAATAATAAGTGCTTCATTTATATTAAATTTATTACGTCTTAAAAGTTTTTTTTTCTTAACCCTATTCAGCTTAAATGGTTAAAAATAATCAATCCCTGATTAAATAGTATAACTTCATTTTTTTTCATTACAACGCATTATTTTAATTGAGCTGTTAAAGTAAAGTTTCACACATATAATACTATAAACATACTTGTTACATAATTAAATACTTGTGTTTACGCAGATGTAAGTACAAATATTAGAAATGTTAGAAATAAAAATTCAATACCCAGTAATCAATGGATAAATCAACTTCATAGTGATGATAATAATAATGTATCGAAAAATGTTCGGACTTATAAGTTTCTCATTAGTGATTAGAAACTGAACTGTTTATGCTGTAAAAATATAATACTGCTCATAATTCTGATAGTTTTATAAATATTGACGTTTTTCTTCAAAGTGCGACTGGTCATTGCTACAAGTGTTCACGCTGAAGACAATGTCATTCACACAATTTGCATATTACGTCAGGATTTTTAACAAATTGAAGTTAGAAATCACTTAAATCACTTAAATTACTTAAATCACAATCAGTGTTTTAGCAATTTTTATCATATTGTACAGGCGGAAAAAATTTTAGTTTTCAAATTACGATTTTCAACCATATAGTTTATATTGCCCAACATTTCTTCATGTCTACAAGAACTTTTTTATCTAGTTATGTGATTAAATCTGCGATTGATTCAATAAAATTTAAAGAAGACGGATTCAATATAACGGACATAATTTCAAAATTATCAACTTGTTTTAATACATCTAAATTTTTAGTGTTTCTTGGCTATATTGGATTTGTTGTTTTGTTTTTATATTTCTTGACCAAATTCGGATTCACAACGGATTGAAACTAATTTAGATCAACGTTCTGCAAAATCCTAACAAACTGAATTTGAAGAAGAAATAGTGAAATGTATTCTAATCAGTTATGGATTCACCATCTTGAATTAAAGAAATCTTTTTCTCATTTAATCGCATAATTGTGTTGCAAAATATTATACGAAAATGAAAGAAAATATCATTTTTAAACTAAAAAATTGTACTACAGATTAGNTAAACTAAAAAATTGTACTGTAAATTAGTTTTAATCAAATTTGAGGAAGAAAATGATTTTCTTCTCTACAACGTGACAACATTCAGTAAAATTGTGAGTATGGCAATTTTAACCATAATTCTCTAAAAAATTAAACATGATATAGTAGTTTGGATATCTGATATGTATTCAGAGAATCAACAGGAAACAATTGTATTGAATAGTTTAATAAAAATTTGTTTTCTTGTTTTAACTCTTAGCAAACGAATGCCGCCAAATTCGCGATATTATATTCGCGAATATGGCGGCATTCGTTCGCTAAGGGTTAAAATCAAACGTATTAATAATAAAAAATTTGAACAGAATACTATTTGAGAAGAATAATACATGCTTTGTCCGGAAAGTAATGTCATTGAGTTGATTAAAAAAATTTATTGAACTTTTCGTTACAACANCAAACGATATATAGTAGTGTGGATATCTGATATGTATTTAGCAGTATAGAATCAACAGGAAACAATTGTATTGAATAGTTTAATAAAAATTTGTTTTCTTGTTTTAACTCTTAGCAAACGAATGCCGTCAAATTCGCGATATTATATTCGCGAATATGGCGGCATTCGTTCGCTAAGGGTTAAAATCAAACGTATTAATAATAAAAAATTTGAACAGAATACTATTTGAGAAGAATAATACATGCTTTGTCCGGAAAGTAATGTCATTGAGTTGATTAAAAAAATTTATTGAACTTTTCGTTACAACACATCTAAATTCTTCAAAATAGGCTGCTCCTGCGTTAACACATCGGCTCTAGCGAGTTTTCCAGACATCGAATGCGCCACGGTAGGTTTCCTCCGGAATGTCCTGTAAAATGATAATATTATATATCACATATCACATATTATCAGCCGCGGTGCAAGCTGCTTGGATCCCCTCAATGATCTCGAAATGCTTTCCTTTCATAGGTACTTTCATGCGTGGAAACAGAAAGAAGTCGGGGGGAGCGACGTCCGGACTAAACGGAGACTGGGGAATTGTTGGCACCCTTGCTTTGGCCAAATAGTTGGTGACGAGGAAGGAGCTGTGGGCCGGCGCGTTGTCGTGATGCAACTTCCAATCCTTTGCGATGTCCGGCCGGACGCGTTGAACCCTAATAACTGTGTCTAATATCTGTGACAGTAAACGGACATTCAATCGTCGGTCTGTGTTCAAAAGTTCTTTCACTCGCGTCATATTGTCGTTCGTGGTGCTCGTCGATGGCCGTCCGGCGCGGGCTTCGTCGTCGACCTCTTCTTGGCTTTCCAAAAAAACCTTGTGCCACCGGAACATTTGCCGATCCGACAGAGCATCTTCTTTAAAAGCTGTCTTGATCATTGGAAGAGTTTCCGCCATGGTCTTGCCAAGTTTAACGCAAAACTTGATCGCCATCCTTTGTTCTAACGAGCGCTGCATTTTTATTTGCACAAGGTCACAAAACGACTTCCACAGAAACGCATGTCTTTACTATGCAGCTGGTGGGAGAAGACTGAGTGACTCAACATTCGTTAGCTGACTTTCTCCTCTACCATTCCGTACCGATCCGAGCGCGCTCTGATGGTCAATCGCGTCAAAAAAAATCACTGGTATTACTTTCCGGACAAATCATGTATACAAACTAAATGCAATGATTTATCAGGAATTGTTAAAAAACGTTCAACGCAAAAAATGGAAAAGTCTGAAGAATTTTTAATAAATTATTATTTTTCATTAAAGGTTACGAATGCTTTAACAGGGGTTGAAAAAAAACCCTGTCTTTTAAAGAATAAAACATTCATTACATCTCAAATGATAGATTTTAAAAAATGCAATAGTACTTTTTGACAGTGATCAATTTTATGTACAAGTAATTAAATGTTTTCAAGCACAAACATTATTCAAACATAACGACGAAAAAGTGGAAGGATTTTTAAACCATTTAATGCAAAATCTTTTTGTGGACATAGTAGCTATCAAGTATAACTAAAAAGGACATTGTGAAAAAAAAATGCATTTAAATATGTTCTACTTAAGGAAATTTATAAGTAATATGAGAACACTTGTTTTATTTTTCTAAACAAATTTAAATTTTATTGATAAATTTGTGACTATATAAAAGCTGCACATCAATTTTCTCTATATGTTACTGATCAAGCCATAAAACCAGATTTGTACTTGGCTAGCAAATGAGACTTTACAACTGAAGCGGAAATTGTTAGTTATATAGTTATTGATATAAATTTTCAGAGTAGTTGGTAAATGATGAATCATATTTTTACGAATCACATCTGTAAAATTTAACCTTTTTTATTTAANTATGGCACTCTTTACATACTTACGTTGTCTTTATTTTGAGTAGAAGATATTTGAAAAATTAGTGGCGTTTTTCTACAATGTTGTATGTTTAAATTTAAAACTAAAATTTTAGATTATATGTTTCAATTAAATAGTTTTTTTATTCTCAGCTACAAAATGGAGGAAAAAGGAAATAAAATGAATTAAAACTCTACGTTTAAATGGATTAAAACTCTAGATTTTGAATATGCGGATCTATCTAGAGACACATCTTTTTTTTTTACATGTGATATATAATATTATCATTTTACCTTTCTAAGGTATATTGTTCCACGTGATATTAAAACAATTAAGTTTATTTGATATTAAAAGTGTTAAGGGTTATAAGAGGTATAGACACTTTATTATGTATGTCATAAAATATTATCTTATATATTATATATATTAAACGTTCTTAATTGCAAACTGTTGCAACAGTATTATTGCAATTAAAATGAATTATTACTTTGAAACAGAATTATTTAAAGAAAACGTTAAAGCTAATGTTCCAAAGTCAAGAAAAATTACTGAGAAAAATAAAGATATTTATTTAAAATTTTCTCTTTGCATTATTTAATGTAACGGTGCCCAACTCCAAGTTCATGAGCCAAACGATTATATTATATCTGTAACAAGTCCGAAAGATGAATCAATGAAGTATTTATATTATGACTATTACGTTCATATGAAATATTACAGAAAGATTTAGAAATGGGTGTAGAAATATGAAACCAGAATTTTTTTGTAAAAATTACAAGTCAGTTGTTTGAAAATAATAAAAAATATTTTATTCAAAATAATGTCCATTGCTATTTATACATTTTTCCCACCTTTCCGGCAGTTTATGAATGCCACGCCAAAAAAACATTTCTTCTTTTGAAGCGAACCAACTATAGAGCCATTTTCGTACATTTTCATACGAATTGAAGCGTTGCTCAGCGAGAGTGTGTCCCATTGATGCGAATAGATGATAATCGGACGGAGCCAAGTCTGGAGAATAAGCCGCATGCGTTAGTATTTCCCAACTGAACGCCTTCATCGTTTCCCTGACCCGTTTTGCTGTGTGTGATGGGGCATTATCATGGAGCAAAATGACTTTGTGTTGCCTTTTTCCATATTCCGGTCGTTTTTCACGCAATGCTCGATTTAATTCGATCATTTGCTGTTGGTAGCGATCAGTGTTAACGGTTTCACCAGGTTTTAGAAGCTCATAATAGATTACACCCTTCTGATCCCACTAAACACAAAGGTAGTTCTTACATTGATAGTTTCCTCTATACCAGGTGTAAAAATATGAATTGGTTATACTCAAACAAAGTGGGAATATTCGAAGAACATACGTTTTAGAACCTTTAACACATTGAGGGCTGATTTTGCTATCCTTTCCGCTCAGGCGGCAGCGAGCGAGCACTTGATACCGAGCGTTCAAGAGCATTGTCCTTTTTCCAAAGCGATTTGGTCTTGCAGTGGATGTCGATGGTTCGCCTGGATTCACCCATGATTTCTGACGCTTAGGATTCTTAAAATATATACATTTTTCATTATCTGTCATGATACGATGGACTTTCTTTTGTATCTGTCAAGCAGCATTTCACATGTGGTTTTTCGATTTTCTTGCTGTTTTTTATTCAGTTCATGCGGAACCCATTTTACCAATTTCTGAATTTTTCCCATTGCTTTCAAACGAATTGAGACAGCTTTGTGTGTCACATTCAATTCATCCGCGAGTTCTTGTTGAGTTTGAGAATCATCTTTATCCAATAAGGCTTGCAATTCGTTAGTATGCGTACTTTTTTGGTGGTTTCCCACGCTCTTCGTTTCTCACGTCAAAATCACGACTTTTGAATTTTTTGAATCACTCGAAACACTGTGTTTTACCAAGAACATGTTCACCGTAAGCTTAGACAAGCATTCGATGCGATTCTGCATCAGTTTTCTTCAAATTATAACAAAAAACCAATGTTGTCCACAAATCGTAGTTCGTAAGCACAAAACTCGACATGTTTAAAGTTATAGAAAAATATACCAGTGTAGGGAACTTGGGTTGTTGTGTGGTGAAAATCTTCGTCAGCTGTTAGAGGGAGATGATGGCGCTGCAGAAGCGGTCTTACCGTCCCTAAACTGATGGCTAGCACCATCTATAGGGAAATTCTGGTTTCATACTTCTACACCTGGTAAATAAAAGTCATTAAAATATTGCTAAAATACTTAAGGCCCCTGTTTATGAAAGCCGTTTACGATTAACTTACGCTAAAATCTGTAAGAAATGGTATAATCACAGTTGATTATCCTTTTCACAATCGACAGTAATTGAACCATTTCTTACAGACTCTTATCTAAATTAATGGTTAACAAATTTTATTTTATTTTAAGAAGATCTTAAATATTTTAGGAATATATTATTCACTTTTACCTATATATTTCTATAATATTTCACAGAAATGTAACAAACATAATATACAGAGTGACCAATGGGAATGTGTTAAAAGTAAATGCTTATTACTTCGCAGTAAATAGGTCAAACAAAGTGAATCCTACACAATTTTATAGGGAAAATTTGTTAAATTTATTACCATATGTATGGAAAAAAATATAAGTATTTAATTATTGAAATATATATTATAAAAAAAAGACGAAAGTTCGCATGCGCGTATGAATCAATGGTATATATTTTCAAAATGTTGTCCATTGCAATCAGAAAAAAAGTGCAATCGTTTTCGAAAACTTTGAAATACAGCATTTAACATGGATTTAGATATGCTGCAAGTGCATTTTTTAATACACATATTTTTTACGACACGGTTGGATTTTCTTGTCTCCAAAACCAATAATTTTATTTGTTTACATACTAGGTGTACCGGTATGAAGTGAGCGTTTTTTTGTGAAATCAA
>NW_014555430.1:0-18819 GCF_001313825.1 Dinoponera quadriceps
AATTTTTGGCCAAAAACAACACACTAATGATGCCGCAGCCAGCGTATTCTTCAGACCTGGCCCCCTGTGACCTTTTCTTGTTCCCGAAACTGAAGAGGCACATGAAAGGACGACGTTAAGCTACGATTGAGGAGATAAAGACGGCATCGAATGAGGAGCTAAACAAGATCACAAAAAATGATTTTTTGAAGTGTTTCGAGGATTGGAAAAAACGTTGGCACAAGTGTATAATATCTGATGGAGATTACTTTAAAAGAGACAAAATAGATATTCATGAATAAATATATAATTTTTGAAAAAACACAAAATTCACGATACTTTTTGAACAGACTTCGTATAATCTACCTGTTACTTTGATTAACAAAATTATTTTCGGGCGATGTTGAGTGGGACATGCCTCCTAGTCTGTGGCTGCAAAGGATTTCCTATATTCTTGGGCAACGTTCTCAATGTTTTCGGGTACCTTTGGTATGGTGTGAACAGATAACCCACCAGAGAACCACTTAAATGTTTTACAGATGGGCTTCTCCACTTTAAATTGGGTTTTGGCTTAAAGAACATCTTTTTTTCTGTGGAAGTCTTTAATGTCGGACCGAGTTTTCTGCTGTATTGGCAGCCTTGATTTTATTTATTAAGTCATAATATAACTCTTCTCCTGTTTCTGTTTTCTCCAGCAGTGGTCTCCATTTCTCATTTACACAAGAGCTGACATATATTCTTCGAATGATCAATAGCTGAAACATTAGTTTCCAGAAATATTTATTGGAATTACACAATAATTTGTGACCCGTGCCCCGCCGGTCGGTGTACGTTCGCCCTACCCCGGCCGATGGGGTGGTCGTCCGATGTCAACGGTTGACCGTGTTCGGTGGCAGTGGTCTCGGTGTAGCTCGCCGTATATCCAGGCGTTCTTCGTTGTGCGTGCGTGCGTGTGTGTGAGTGGACGAATGAGTGAGTGAGTGAGTAAGTGAGTGAGCGAGCGAGTATTAGATAAAAGCCTTTTATTTAAATTATCACACGTTGGTTTATACAATCTGATCTTAACGGCGGGCCGTGCTTTGATCCTGTTTTTTCTAGTTGATAAACATTGCGGTGACAGAATCGGCGACGGAATCCCGTGTTTATCTCGTCGTCTTATACCGACGGCTGAGTCGGTGTTTTGGCGTATCGATATTCGCGGAATCTAAAGAGAGCAGCCGCTTGATAACGCTCGCGGGGTTCGCGGAAAACGGGCGCGGTATTGTAATTCCGGCGCATTGTGTTGTCGGTTCGCGTGACGGCCTGGTGTTTTAAATATCGCGGCGGTTTCGCATCGGAGTGCAAGACGGCGAAATGCACCTGCTATTCGCGGTATCGCGGTACGCGAGTCGCGGTGATCGCTGCACGTGGAATGCTCGCGTCGGCCGAATCCCGGAGCGGGGGGCACGCGGTATCGTGCCTCCTTACAGGAAACGGTGGACTCGGCCGGGCGAGCCTGGCCAACGTGCAGCCGGCGGCGGTATCTCGCGGTTCGCAGCGGTTACGGTACCTCCGGTGCGGTGCGGACGAGAGACGCCTGTCGTCTTTGAATTCGCGGCGGTACGCAGAACGATACTCCGGGGCATTCGCGTGCCCCGGAGGCGCAAGACCCGATGACGGGAGTGGAGTGGCCGAGGTCGAAAAAACTCCACAGAGGCGGCGAACACTCCGCCCCGACTCGTGCCGATCCCCAGGTCTGTCACGGGCAAGAAGGCCAGGAGCTTCCAGTGGAAACGGCGAACACACCGTCCCGAGAAGGAGGTTAGAATCCGGTGCCCGCGACTCACACGGGAGAGACAGCGTACACACTACCTCGGCCTTTACCGGATGGAAGGAGATCGATTCGGCTGCGAACTCACAGTAGTGATGGCGTACGCACCGTCGCTGTCCCTCGACCTTGGGATCGGATCCGGAGCAGCTTCAATCTTTCGATCCCGACTGATTCCGGTGGAATCAGGTGCCGTTCTTGCGGCGGAACAGTCTTTTATACAACTTTTGAGACGGTTTTTCCGACACGTGCGTGTTTGACAACAACAATTGTTGTTGTCAACGCGTACACGTGTCGCACGTGTGCGCCGCGCGTGAGAATTGTTTATCGGCGCCTAGCGCCGTTTTGCGGTCGACGGATGTTCGGTCGGCCGCGGTGGTCGCCGGGAAGAAGCATCGTTACAAATTCCATGAGTTCTTCTTTATCAATGCCTTTGGTTTCTTCTTTGAAAACGAGGTCGATTATTGTGCTTAGCGCTATCAATCCTAAGCCACACAAATTTTGTTTGATCGAGAGATATTTATCTCTTGATTTATTCAACAGCAGAGTTAGAACTCCATTCAATTTCGGCATAGATTAAGAGCGGTTGCCTTTGTGGGAATTTCTCCATCAGCTTTCTCTTCTCCTCTTTTTTCAGACCCTTTCTGATGATGTTCACCTAACAATCTGCTAGCTGGAGATGCAGCTTGAAAGACTTTCTTTCTTTCGAAGAAATTCATTATGAACCAGAAGGCACAGAGTTTTTTCATTTAAATACGGTAGGCTTTTAGCCCCCTCAATCGTCTCTTGCAGGTCGCTTACAGCCTCATTAGAAAAAGGGCTCAAATTTTCTTTAGTTTTTATTAGATCCTTGTCCAGGACATCAATGTCCTGTAACAGTGAATTTGTCAGAACAAAAAAATCTGTGTTATAGTTTATCAGCAAACGTCTGACACGATAATTCCACAACCTAGTCAATATCGTACAGTAGAAACTCATTCCCAAAAGGAAATAAATGTTTCATATCGTCTTAGGCCTTAACTTTCTTATAGTAACAAGACCTAGGTTATCGTCCGCAGCAAGCGTTTGACACAACAATTCCCTTGTTATTGCATAACCTCTAACTTAGTCGATATCGTATGATAGAAACTATTTTCCAGAATGGCATAAACGTTTCTTACCGCCTTGGGCCAATTTTTCCAGTAGCAGATATAAAAGTAAAAATAATCCTTCCTAGTCTTTACCGTCAAATATCTGCGGAGAATCGGCCTTTTCGTCATTAGTGTCTTTTCAAATATTAGTTTCTTATATTTTGAAAGATTCGATTCAGGTCTTTCTGAACTCCTTTTATGTTTGTGCCCTTCCATTTTAATAAGGAACAAAGATAATAGGTTATGCGCGCAACAAGGCGAAGCCGTGGCACACACTACGCGCACAGAAAGCATTATAAAACGTGCAACATGCTCCCAAAACAAAGAAGAATTACGGCTTAAGTCTGTGACAACACTGCGTTGCCAGTAGCGATACTACATAGTGATCTCGAGAATGAGACACTAATGAGTTTCAGAGATAAACATTATGTCTATGTAATTTATGTATATATTAAACATGTTCTGCACTCCCGCCCTCACTGTATTAAACCATTGGCATTCCATACACCTATTTTTGTCGAGCTAGCCATTAATTTATTTTTGTAATCATTGCTGCAAGTAGGCATAGTATACATATAAGTAGGCATACTATTCATCTTTGAGATAAATTGAAATATCATTTCTTCAATCTTGTTTATGCCTTGTTGTCCAGGTGTGATTATTACTGTTGATTGTTGATTGTTATTATTATTGTCTACTCGATATTCAAGACAATAGAAATTCTTTTTTGTCATTTGAGCACATGATATTAGATGGTAAATTTAATTCGTTGCCGTGCTTTCGTCTTCGAAATTGATTTGTTTCGAAGGGTAGATGAATGAATAATCAAAGTAATTTCTTCTATTTTCTACTACTTTTTCACATCTCCCCGGCAACAGGGCAATCCCATAACGGTAGAACGCGATATCTTCCGAGACTACTCATTCATCTACCCATTTTTGTATTTCTTCATAACTGGAGAAATGTATGCCTATAAACGCATATTGCATCGACCGAAAGAGATGGTAATCTGACAGTGCCATATCTAGAGAATACGCTGGATGCAGGAGGACTTTCCATTCAAGCTGTAAAAGTATTTGCTTTACGTTTTTCGCAACATGCGATCGAGCGTTACCATGCAAAAGAATGACTTTGCGTTAATTGTTGAACTACGAATGGTCTTTTTTCCATCAGCCTCGTCATTCAATCGGCATAATTGCTGTTGGTAGCGATCGGCTATAACGGTTTCATTTGGACGCAAGAGCTCGTAATGTAGCACACCTTCCTGGTTCCACCAAATATAGAGCAAGATCTTATGCTTATGAATATTCCTCTTTGGCGTTAAAGTGGATGAATGACCGCGGTCCACTCATAATTCCCTCCGTTTGGGGTTATCAAAATAAATCCATTTTTCGTCGCCAGTTACGATACGCTACAAAAAATTCTTTCCTCTTTGTCTAATAGGCAAAGAAGTGGCGATAGACAAACGATTTAAAATGACATTTTCTGACAACTTATGTGGTAGCCATGTTCTTTCCTTAAGAATTTTTCCCATGATATGGAAGCGTTTTGAAACGGCTATTGGAGTAACATTAAACGCTTTCGACACCTCTAAAAGCGTTAGAGCTGGATCCTCATTGATCAATTCTTGTAGCATGACATCTTCAAATTTTATTCGGCTGTGCAGTTTTTTATCTCTCAAAATCATCGTTTCGAAAGTGTTTAAATTAAACTCTACATGTTCTTTCCAATGGAGTTTCATCACCATACACTTCGAATAATAAAATATGCGTTTTAGCTGTGGTTTTCTACAGGTTGAAATAGTGAAGAAGCACATGTCAGAAAAACAGTCCGAAAAACAACAGAAAAACAAACAGAAACACAGCTTATCGTGATTCATTTTCGATCGAATGGAAAATCTCTTTGGCGTCGAGAAATCTAACCTGTGAGGACAGAATCGCTTTCGAGAATGTTTAAACTACACAAGACATGCGACTTTAACGTCGAAACTCGCTAGCGTTGGAGCAGGCACCCTCTAGTAATTTTGCGTCTATCGCTTCAATGGGGTAACACTAGAAAAAATTTGCTGTAACTCTTTATCTAATGAATATTTCACACTGCCCCTTTATGGTTTTAACCATGTGTTGGTTCGTCCATGAGGATACGGATCGGTGCAGGAACGATGGCGGAATGACCATGTATGGTGGTCTTATGTGAAGAAGGGAGAGAGAGAGAGAGAGATGAATGCGTGTCATTTGTCTGAAAGCGAGCCTGCCAGATTATATCTAGACGAAAGTTAGCTGTCAACATGAGTGGAGCGAAAGTAGAATGAAAATAGAGTGAGAAGAGAGACTCTGTCTCGTTTTCACTTATTGTTGATTATAACAGAAAGATAAACCAATTACCAATTTTTTCAACTCGTGGAACATCTAACTTGATATTTCTAACGAAAATTGAGCCACTAATAACTTCTTATAAATTTATTGAGTGTACAAGTATGACTTTATGGATTTTTTGATAAAAAGACGCATTGATTTGAAACATAAAAATCATTTTTATTTTATTCAAAGTGTGCTCTATCTGAAACGTTGGCCCCTCTTTTAGGTAATAAACGAATCCCACGTTGGTAGAAGTCTGGTTGTTCTGAAGCGATTCAGATATCATGCTAATTTTTAATTTTTTTATAAGAACAGAACCGCTCTTCAGAAAAGGCCGACGTTATGAACCGGAACAAATAGTAATATGAGGGAGCAATGTCTGGTGAATACGGCGGGTGAGGCAGAATCTCCCAGTTCACTGTTTCTAGATAATTCTTGACGGATCCATGCATATGTGGTCTGACGTTGTCATGCGGTAAAATTATCTTGTGTTTATTCTTCCATTCCAGTTGTTTTTCCTTCAGTGCACGGTACAAACGTATTAATTGTAATCGGTACTGCTCACCAGTGATAGTTTCAGACGGTTGCAATAGCTTATAATATACCACACCCTTCATTTCCCACCAGATACACAACATAACTTTGCTGCGATAGATGTTGTGCATCAATACCAAAGGCGTGTACGCAGCTTTAAAACGTAGTACATGTCATTTGTCATAAGTGTAAACAACTATTATTTTTATCGCAATGAAAATGTCGAATATTGTAACGGAAAAACTCCAATTTAGAGAAGTTTTATTTCATTACTTTTTTGTAAAAAAAAATAATGAAATAAAAGTGTTTTCTGTTTGACATACATCTTTGTTATATAATGCTTCCAATTATATATCTTCAAATTTTATCAGTGGCTTTCCATGCTTTTATTATCCAAATCAAAATCATTTCTTATGAATTATTTAAACCACTTTTCACACATGCTTACCGATGAAGCATGTTCTTTGTAAGCTTCCACAGGCAAACGATGACTTTTTAGTTCCACTTTTTTTAGAAAACATAATGAAGTAGAACTTCCCTCAAATGAAGTTTTTCCGGTACAAAATTCGACATTTTCAATGCGTTAAAAATAATAGTTGTTAACACATTAGTCAAATAACATACTATGTTTTAAAGCTACGTACACACCTTCGAAGTATATGTATTGTCCACTTTAACATAATGCCAGTAGTACGAATTTCGCCATCTATTGAAAATCTGTAAAGTTATATTTGTACACCCAATATATTTAGACAAATGTATGAAGATGTCGATTACGCATATTCGCGTCATCCGTCGCGAATGTGCTAATAATACAAACCGCTATCGCAAAATAAAGCGAAGCAATGAAGAAATTATTCAGATCATAAGGGCAAAAGGAAAAATGAATAGTACGCATCGGTCACAGAGTCCACCCTACAATACATGTACATATGCTGAAACTCTAAAAGGAAATGGACCTTACCAGAACACTATAGAGGTTTTGCTTCACAAACAAACAGAAAAAATTGATATGCTTGATAGCCAGACCATTCCCGAGGCTTTCAAACAATCGGAAATGACAGATTGAGCACAATTTAATGCTTCCGCAAGTTGTTTTTGCGTTTGATATGGTTTCTTTATATACCAATGCCTGCAATTGTTCGTCTTTGAATGCTCTTAGCCGTCCGGAACGCTCTTTGCCCTACATATAAAAATCATCACTTTTAAAGTGTCGAAACCATTCTCTGCATGTTTTATAGGAAGGAGCACTATCACCATAAACTTTTGCAAACATTCAATGAGTTTCAGCTACAGTTTTCTTCCATTAAAAAAGATTAACACTTCGCGGAAATTATGCTTATTTGCATCAAATTTCTACATTTTTGATGCAGTGAGTAACAATATTATTGATGCGAACGTATACCTTCATATACTGGATTTTATTGACAAATGGAAAAACTGAAAAATTAAGCTTGGTTTAGACATTAGAAATACCGACAGTTCTGGCTACAGTTACTAGATGAATATGATATGATAGCCGCTAGATAAAAGAAACTTTTCGATTTAGATAAAAGATAGACAACCGAAAGCCAAACACGCAGTAAACAAATCAGCAATGGAACTTCGAGCCCTGCTAAATCAAGTAGACAATGACACTTTAACTTGCAAACTAGAATCGTTAAACCCTTCCAGCAACGATGAACATTCATTGTGGAAGGCAGTAAAAAATATTAGATCACTAATTACGGCCAAAGTGTCCCTGAGAAGAAATGACAACAAATGGGCTTGCAGTGACGCCGAAAAAGTAGAGAAAATAAAGAAAGTAGAGGCTTTCGTAACATTTCTCCAGAACGATTTTACTTTCAACACCATAAGCCCCGAAAACACCAATAGCAAATGAGTGAGGGAATTTCTAAACAGTGATATGCAAATGGATCTACCCCTGAGGCCAATCAACTCAGGAGAGATCTAAGCAGTGACCAAAAAACTACCTTCAAAGAAGCACCCGGATTTATTATAACTTCCGAAATCCTAAAACAACTACTGAAGAAAATCATAATTTTTTTTTACATCTTTCTTTAATGGGATCATTCGTACTTCATGCTTTTTAGATATCTGGAAAATATTCCAGATTATAGCGATCCCTAAGAGAGGTAAACTCTCGAAATGTGTCTCATTTTATCGGCCAATTAGTTTGCAACAAGTTTTGTCAAAACTGTTCGAAAAACTACTTCTTGACAGATTAAATCTAATAGTTTTAAAAATCGACGTCATTCCGCATCATCAATTTGGCTTCCGCAAGTACAATTCGACAATCAAACAAGTGCATAGAATAGTAGATAATTTAAGGCAAGCCATCGAACGGAAAAAATATTGCTCCGCAGTGTTCTTGAATATATAGCAGGCATTCGATAGAGTGTGGCACGATGGACTGTTGTATAAAATTAAGAATAAACTCCCTCATAATTTCTATCTGCTCTTAAAATCATATCTCAAGGCGAAAATGTTCAAAGTCAAGGAAAACGACAAGTATACTGAATTCTTCACAATAAAAGCAGGAGTTCCACAAAACTCGATCCTGGGCCTAATTTTACGATACGATATTTACGTCTAACATACTGTCGACAAAAGGAGTAACCATGGCTACATTTGTTGATGACACAGCAGTACTATCCAATAACCGAGATTAAAAATAGTATCCAGAGACATACAGACTCATTTGTTAAAGTTTCAACAGTGATTGCAGGACTGGAAAATCCAAATCAGTGCCCAGAAATCAAATCGTATCACTTTTACACTAAACCAGAAAAGTTGCCTTCCAGTCTCAATTAATAATAAAACTCTACTATCAACCAAAACAGGGAAATACCTAGGAATACACCTTAATTGCAGACAGACACGGAGAGAACATATTTGTGCCAGATACAATGAATTAGCTAATAGATCACAATCACTAATGTTTCTACTTGGCAGAAATCCAAACTTAGTCTAGAGAACAAATTATTATTCTACAAACTTATACTGAAACCAGTGTGGACCTACGAGATGGAAGTGTGGGGCACAGCTAGTAATTCGAACATAGAGATGCAATGATACCAGAATAGTATACTAAAACTAATCACACAAGCTCTTTGTTTCATAAAAAATACTGAGGTGCACGTGTACTTGCAGATGCCCACAATAAGAGAAAAAATCAAATCAAAAAGCTCAAAATACTGTCAAAAATTGATTAACTATCCAAATCAATGAACAAAAACCCTATATGATGACAATAGACATATCAAAAGTTAAAAAAATACTGGAACTCTCAAACTGATAGTTGAGTACATAATGGGATGACGATCGTGAGATTGTTCTACCTAACAAGTCAATTTGCTGACAACAAAAATTCTTAATTTGCCTAGTTGATGCTGATTGCAAATAACATTTAGGAATACAAAAAAATTATGATTTTTTTTTTCATTTTTATTTTGATACGTGAAACCTAGTGTAGCCTTTATTTTGTAGTGGGTCCATTATTGGCAGATATTTTTCTGTGATGAACGGTTGCATTTTAACTTGGTTGTTTCTTAATATTTTTATTGGGCACTGGTTTCTTGCGATCTCATTGAGTAATTGGTTTAATGAAATTATGTTTCAAATCCTTCTACGAAAATTAGAGGAGATTTGTTACAGTTATATTTAGGTTAATGTATATTATTATTTCTATATCTGTAGCTGTTTCATCATTTAATTTTTCATGACTGTTGCTGGTTTCAACTGGATTTTTTAACAAATAATCGTTAATAGAAGTTTGACGTTTCTTGGTAATAATATTTTCGGGATTACTTCTCATATTTTTTATACTCCACCTTTTGTCAGTTTTGTCCTCGCTCATGATTTTTGTTCTGTTGGTTATTTTGATTATATTGTTGCAGTGTTTGCGTCTATATTTATGTCCGTATGTTCGGAACGTAGTTCAACGCCGTTATTTAGGTTATTTGTGTGAGTTTCACGTGACCAAATTGATTTATATTTGGCGCGTCGGACATAATGTTGATAATCATGTACACTGCCGCTACGCCAGCACCACCAGCACCTCATATGGCTGCGCAGACCTTGCAGCCCACGCACGGGTCAGCTGACTACAATAATATTCTAAAGAAATTATGCCAAAACCTAACCTTGATTTCAAAACAATAGACAACAAAAAGGGCTCACATTTATTACAAATAAGGCCAACAAATAGCTAGGCCAAGATCTGCGAAAAGAGCGACCCGCAAAGGGCGAATAGAGGCAGAAAACAATTCGCTAGAGTAGAACAATAAATATGTCTAAGGCTAAACTCACCGGGTATGACAGAAAGTGGGATAGTGGAATAGAATGACATACGAGGTCTGTTCAAAAAGTATCGCAAATTTTGCGTTTCTTCAAAAATTATTTATTTATTCATGAATATCTATTTTGTCTCCTTCAAAGTAATCCCCATCAGATATTATACACTTGTGCCAACGTTTTTTCCAATCCTCGAAGCACTTCAAAAAATCATTTTTTGTGATCTTGTTCAGCTCCTCCTTCGATGCCGTCTTTATCTCCTCAATCGTAGCGTAGCGTCGTCCTTTCATGTGCCTCTTCAGTTTCGGGAACAAGAAAAAGTCACAGGGGGCCAGGTCTGGGGAATACGGTGGCTGCGGCATCATTAGTGTGTTGTTTTTGGCCAAAAATTCACGCACAAGCAACAATGTGTAAGCAGGGGCGTTGGTACGAATTTCGCGGCGACCCGTCTCATGCCCAAATCATTAGTATAAATCGAATGGCACGAGCCAATTGATATGTTTAGGTCCTCAGCAACTTCTCTAACGGTGATTCGACGATTGGCCAATACTATTTTCTTCACTTCATCAATGTTTTCATCTGTTGTTGACGTGCTCGAGCGTCCGGCACGCTCTTCGTCGTTCACACCTTCTCGGCCTTCTGACAATATTTTGTACCACCAATAAACGTTGCTTCGGTCCAAGGTAGCTTCACCATATGCCACAGTCAACATTCGGAATGCGTCCGCGCACTTAATTTTGTTTTTCACACAAAATTTGATACAGATTCTTTGATCCATTTTTTGGAATAGGCAAAAATCGAAGACGAGCCAAAACACGTCCAAGCAAAACAGCTGTCAAAGATAAACTGAATATGCAAAATGGCCGAACTTGTCGGCATAAGTGAGGGACATGAGTACCAACATAACGCCACAAAAAAATCGAATATACGTAACCCGCAGAAATTAAAAATTCGCGATACTTTTTGAACAGACCTCGTATATTAAGTTGGCAAGGATGAAATCTGTAGTTAATAACACTGCCAACTGTAACAACTTATTATTTGACCTTGGCTTAATATATTACGGTTCTGTTTTTTGGTTGGAAAGTTACATATCTCGCCTGTTTAAAGAAATCTATGTGAGCTCTAAAAAATATTAAAACCCTTTTTAAAAATTAATTTGGTTGAAAATAGAACGGTCGGAAATTCGCACTATTATAAAGTATGAGTTCTTACGTATAATTACGACAACGTAGACCGCGCAAAACATTAATAGTGTATTTGGCTCTAGTGTTACTACGCAGTAGACAGTATCAAATTGTTTCGCCAAATTTCGAACAGGTAACTTTTTCCTCACAAATGAGCCACGCGGTCGCCCAGAATCAAAGGTAAATAATGACGAACTAAAGGTCACCGTTGAGTCTGACTCATCTCAGAGTACCTATGAATTATTGTTGAAGTTTGTTATTAGCAAACAAACAATATTAACACATTTAGCTCAAATTGGTAAAGTGAAAAAGTTGAATAAGTGGATTCCGCATAAACTGAATGAAAAACAGAAACAAAAGCTTTTGGAAGCTTGCTTGATGTTGCTTTCTCGTCACAAATCTGATCCACTTTTGAATTGAATTGTCACTTGTGATGAGAAATGGATCCATTACGACAATCGCAAACGTTCAGCACAGTGATTGGACAAGAATGAATCACCAAAACACACTACAAAACGCAATATTCATGAAAAAAAACTGATGGTGAGTGTATGGTAGTCTAGCGCAGGTGTGATCCATTATGATTTCATGAAACCTGGCTCATCGATCACAGCAGAAATATATTGCAACCACTGGACAAAATTACGCAAAAACTTAAAGAAGGACAGCCTAGATTGGTCAACAAATCGACTCCTATTTTATTGCATGATAACGCTAGACCACACATTGCACAAAAGACTGTGGGAAAACCACAGGAATTGGAGTTGGAACTTCTTCATCATCCTCTATACTCACCAAACCCAGCCCACACTGACTACCACTTCTTCCGCAATTTGTACAACTTTTTAATAGGAAAACAATTTAATTCCAACAATGCTATAAAACTGGCTTTCCAGGAATTCATTGACTCTCATCCGGCATTGTTTTATACTACCGGCCTGAACAACCTGCCGCTTAAGTGGCAAAAGTGTATAGACAATATGTGTGCATACTTTGATAAATAAAATAATTCCTTATATTTGTAAGTTATCAACCAACTTTGCCTTTTTTTCTACAATTTCATCCTTGACGACCTGATATGTAGTTGAATAGTTCTACGTACAAATATTTACAAACTTTGTCTTCGAATTTCATTTATAAAACGCCACAAACTTTTGTTCTAATCCAATAGAAAAATTCTTTGAGGATGGAATAATGAAGTTTCCTGAAAAATAAAAGAAAGTATTTAAACTAAACAGTTAATATATTGATAAAGTTTTCAGTTTGCAAATAAATGTATTTAAACTTTCCTTAAAAAACGAAAAGACTTTTTGGTCAACTTAATTGAGAACAGTTTTAAACCTAATTAATCGGTCAAAGATTTGCAGTTCGCAATCCTAATTTAATCCGTAATATTAATTCATGATATTGGCTTTTAAAGAAACTTTTAAAGGATGCTATAACCGTTGACGAATTTGATAAGTGTCAATAGCGTAGAAGTGATCTTCAAAATGTTATGTCACATGAACACTAATATGACTATGATATTTATTTTTTATTTTTTATAGATATGTATTTTACGTAAAATGAGTATAATATAAATGTAAATGCAATAAATTTGCTATATTCTGTTTTTCCATATCTAATGGGAAATCTAACCAAGATATATAAATATTTTTCTATAAACTTTTCATATCCTTTTGGGCCTCTAAATATTACTAAAAAGATATAAAAATATTTTCTAGCAATTTTCTTGTTCGGAACATAGACACATTCGATACGTACAAGATGTAGGATTTCTACGAAGATGAATAAAATATAAACGAGCCTTTTAAAAGTGTGCGCCCGTCGGCGCCGTGAGTGGTCTGCAACGTTTTAGGCAGTGGAGGGAGGTCATGTAAAAGGCAGTAATAACGTTGACGCACCACGTGCTTCTTACTCTCAGCAGCAATCACGATGAGCGAGAAAGAGGTACACCCCGCAGATGCACAACGTGTTATTATTAAGTGTCTCGTTAACGAAAATGTAAATACTGCTGAAATTTGGCGCCGTTTACCCCCACAGTTCGGGGAAATAATCCTTTCATGGGCTTGAGTAAAGCAGTGGTGTAACGAATTTAATAAAGTAGCGTGTTGAAAACATTGCCCACCCACGCCGTGCCCGCACCAGCATCATGACGCAGAACATCGAGCCTGTTTGAGAGCTCATCGAAAGCGATCGGCACTTAACTGTTCTTGAAATCTCTCAGGAACTTCAGTTCGAGCTGCCCATCGTTCAAAAAGGCGCGGCATTCCGATCAGAAGTGTGTTGCTTCTCCATGACAACGCCAGACCCCACACCACAGCAGTAACACAATAAAAATTGGCCAATATACAGTGGGCTGTCTTAGAACATCCATCCTACAGCGCAGACCTGTCACCATGCGACTTCCATATGTGTCGGCCACTCAAGGAAGCCCTTGGTGGACAGAGCTTCACAACGAACGACGAGGTGCAGCAGTTCGTGTGCAATTGGTTTGATACACGTCCGCGAACTTTTTATGATACCGGGGTTAAAAAATTACCAGACCGTTGGAGGAAGTGTATAGATAAGATGGAGGACTATGTAGAAAAATAAAAAAATGTAAATTAGAATTGATTTTGAAAATTATAAGGTTTTTTGCAAAAGGCTCTTTTATATTTGATCCACCCTCGTATATCAGGTAAATATTTACGCCAACTGATAGCTGAGGACATTACTTTGAAATTTTTCATCGTTTCCATCACATGCTGAATAATATTTGAATTCATTTTCACACGTATTTTTATAGTTTGAAAACATTTATAATTCTGCGCAACCAATAAAATATAAATTTGCAAAAATATCAGTGTTCTTTCGGTAATATTGTAAAGTATGGAATTCCTTTGAAAGTTCGATTGAGCAATTGGAAAATATAAAGTTCCACCATTTATATCTTATTGATTTTTTGCAACGCATCCTATATTCAGCAGCAGAATTTTATTTTTTAATAGATCTCCTAAAATACATATCCCTATTGAATACGGCATGCGTTGCGAAATTTCTAGAAGAAAAAGTGACACCATCTCTTTAGCCTTTGACATATGAGAAATATAATTTGCTCTTTATTATATATTATAACAGATAACTGGTGCAGGTCATGAAATTGGGAGAGAATTAGCAATTGGTTATGCGTTCTTGGGAGCAACAGTAGTATGTTGGGATATCAATGAAGAAACCAACGTGCAGACAATGCATAAAATTAAAGAAATGGGGAAAAGTTCAGTACATGCTTATCGGTACGTATGTTTCCAAAATTTATTTTATACGATTTCCGATAAAGTCTGATAAATAATGCATAATAATTAAAATATTTTTTTACGTGAGTTCCAATAGAGTTTTAGTTATTATTTCTAGAAGTAAATTAGTATTTGCTCGGGCTATATAGATGCGACGTATCAGACAAAAATGAAGTCTCAAAGTGGCAGCGAAGGTAAAAAAAAAAATTGGAGATGTTACTATTTTAATCAACAATGCCGGTATTGCACCTGTTCGAAAATTATTAAATTACGACATCAATGAAATTTCTCGGGTCGTGGATGTTAATCTTATGGCATATCACTATTGGGCAAGTGTAATTGATAATGAACGAAAAGGAGAGAGAGAGAGAAAATGTGTAAATTGTATAAAAGAGCAATTAATGTTATCTTATTATTTGCGGAAATATTTATAGTGTATCGATCACAAATAATTGCTTACATTAAAAACCAAAGGCAAATAAAATGCGACAAGAACAATATCTATCTGATTGAACTTTATTTTTAGACGATGAAAACATTCCTACCAAATATGATCGAAAAAAATCACGCTCACTTTGTGGCAATTTCATCGTTGACAGCATTACATTGCATCCCGCATGGAACGATTTATTGCACTACAAAAATTGCAATCCGAGGTAATCAGATTCATCTTCATTACAGATGAAATCGATGATAAACGATTATTATTATGCTATCCGACTGCCATTAAACTAAAATATTTACTTTAATAGTACTTATTTTATAAGATATCTCTTAAATTAAAAATTTAAGAAAAGATAAAAATGTACAAGCAATTTATCTTATTTGCGACGTTTTGGTCTCATGTAATATTACATTAAACATATACCATCCGCGTAACCATTTAAAACTACCTAGATTATTACTATCTGTGCCCATGTACGTATTGTTTGCCAGTATCTAGATACAATTATTTAAATAATCCTGCAGATGAATAAATAGATCATTTTTATCTTTAACTAGATGGAAGACATATAAAATATTTTCATCTTAGATAAAAAACTTATTTTCTCATCTAAAAATTATCTAGAATGATGTTATGGTCCATATTCTTAACTCACTTATCGATAAAATGAATGAAATAATCTAGATATATGCGTTAAACCTGTATTAGACTAGGGATTGGAGTTTAGATATAGACAAAATATAATTGTCTCATTCTAACTTATTGCAGCAGTTTAGCGGTGAAACTAAAAAAATAGACCATTTGTTTTAATTAATCATTTCACTTTAAGCCTGTATCATATTATCGACTGTGAGTGAGCAGTCAATAACACAGGCCGACAAAACATTTTACCAGAAACCGGAATATACTATCCCTTCGGGATGGTATATTTGGTCTATTTTTTTGACTCGCTAAATTCAAAACTGGCCTCAGAAATGCTCGTTTGGCTCAGGTTTCCGAAATAATATAACCTAAAAGTGCAAAAAACGCGATTTTAGCCTATATTTGATGTCATGCAGCATGAAGAAAACTTTCTTTTTCAAAAAACTGTTCAAAGTATCTCAAAGTATAAGTCTCAATCTTTCAAATGCCGTTAAGTTTGCTCAAATATCTGCTTTTGTCAACGATATATGCTATTTTAAAAATTTCAAATTGCATGAATTTAAATTCAAGGTTTCTGGTAAAATGTTTTTGCCAAATTTTGTCGGACTGTGAAATTCATGCAATTTGAAATTTTTAAAATAGCATACGATGTCTCTTCAAAAAGTATTGCAAATTTTGAATTTCCGCGGATTACGTATATTTGATTTTCGATTTTTTTGTGGCGTTATGTTGGTACTCATGTCCCTCACTTATGCCAACAAATTCGGACATTTTGAATATTCAGTTTATCTTTGACAGCTGTTTTGCTTGAACGTGTTTTGCCTCGTCTTCGATTTTTGCCTATTCCAAAAAATGGATCAAAGAATCTGTATCAAATTTTGTGTGAAAAACAAAATTAAGTGCGCGGACGCATTCCAAGTGTTGACTGTGGCATATGGTGAAGCTACCTTGGACCGAAGCAACGTTTGTCGGTGGTACAAAATGTTCTCAGAGGGCCGAGAAGGTGTGAACGACGAAGAGCGTGCCGGACGCTCGAGCACGTCAACAACAGATGAAAACATTGATGAAGTGAAGAAAATAGTATTGGCCAATCGTCGAATCACCGTTAGAGAAGTTGCTGAGGACCTAAACATATCGATTGGCTCGTGCCATTCGATTTTTACTAATGATTTGGGTATGAGACGGGTCGCCGCAAAATTCGTACCAACGACCCTGCTCACTCATCGTTGCTTGTGCGTGAATTTTTGGCCAAAAACAACACACTAATGATGCCGCAGTTACCGTATTTCCCAGAGCTGGTCCCCTGTGACTTTTTCTTGTTCCTGAAACTGAAGAGGCACATGAAAGGACGACGCTACGCTACGATTGTGGAGATAAAGACGGCATCGAAAAAGGAGCTAAACAATATCACAAAAAATAAGTTTTTGAGTGCTTCGAGAATTGGAGAAAACCTTGGCACAAGTGTATAATATCTGATTGGGATTACTTTGAAGGAGACAAAATAGATATTCATGAATAAATAAATAATTTTTAAAAAACACAAAATTTGCGATACTTTTTGAACAGACCTCGTATTTCTGGCTCTACTGGGAATCGAACCCGGGACTTTTAGCATAGCAGACTGGTGTGCAGTCTACTATGCACTCTTGCGCTCGCTGAGCGTTATCAACAACAACTAATTCGTATGAATAACATCCTTGAGGAGAAGAGGCCTTTTATTGGCAGTGAGAAAAGGGAAGTGATTTTGCTATAAGACAATGCGGTTCCACACAGCAAAACCAAAAAGAATATCTTCGATTATCTCCGAATTGGGTTGGAAAATTCTTCTTCGCGCAACGTGTTCTTCAGGCCTCGTCTTTTCGGATTAATATCTCTTTAAATCCCTGCAACATCATACGGCTGATTTATACTACACATTTTTTGAGTAGGTTGAAAAAAGCTTCTTTGAATGTATCGACTAAGTACAACCAACTTTTTTCCAAAATTCGACAATTTCGCCTGAAAGATGGCGAAAATTTGTGGAAAGAGAGAGGGATTACGTTTTTTCATAAATAAACAATAAAATTTTTTGAGAAGAGAAGAGAAGCAGGAGAAAAGAAGACGAGAACAGTTATACTAATGACAATTGCGGTTCATGAATCAGAGTGTTAATATAAAATATTGTAACAACATTAAACATTGATAATGTTGAGATATTTTTGTACATGCAAGGTGAAATTTAAAGGAACTTTGGAGGTTTCATATTCAATTACTGTTATGACGTTACCCTTCCCCTCGTCTCTTCCTCTGTCTTAACAAAAAGCGAGAGAGATATAACATCATTCCCGCAATATACTTGTCCTGTAATATAGTTTTCAACGCGACCATAGATAGGCGCAGTCTAACTACCAGGTGTAGAAGTATGAACCGAAATTTCCCTATAGATGGTGCTAGCCATCAGTTTAGGGGCCGTAAGACCGCTTCTGCAGCGCCATCATCTCCCTCTAACTGTTGACGAAGATCTTCAGCACACCACAACCCAAATTCTATACACCGGTATATTTTTCTATAGCCTTAAACATGTCGAGTTTTGTGCCCACGAACTACGATTTGCGGACACCATTGGTTTTTTGTTATCGTTTGAAGAAAACTGCTGTAGAATCGCATTGAATGATTGTCGAAGCTTACGGTGAACTACTCTTGTTAAAATACAGTGTTTCGAGTGAGAGCAAAAAATTCAAAAGTGGTGATTTTGACGTGATAAACGAAGAGCGTGGGAAACCACCGAAAAAATTCGCAGACAACGAATTGCAAGCCTTATTGATTGAAGATGATACTCGAACTCAACAAGAACTCGCGGATGAATTGAATGTGAGGCAGAAAGCTGTCTCAATTCGTTTGAAAGCCATGATTCAGAAAGTGGGAAAATGGGTTCCGCATGCACTGAATGAGAGACAGCAAGAAAATCGAAAAACCACTTGTGAAATGCTGCTCGACAGATACGAAAGAAAGTCCATCGTATCATGACAGGTGATGAAAAATGGATATATTTTGAGAATCCTAAGCGTCAGAAATCATGGGTGAATCCAGGCGAACCATCGACATCCACTGCAATCGCTTTGGAAAGAAGACAATGCTCTGTGTTTGGTGGGATCAGAAGGGTGTAATCTATGATGAGCTGCTAAAAC
>NW_014555431.1:0-6063 GCF_001313825.1 Dinoponera quadriceps
AGCACCGCATTCCCCCTCAGCGGCCGCGACACGCCGGGACGTGACACTACCAATATCGATCACGCAAATCAAATCTCGCATTCATGAAAACAATATTTATGGACGGATATCTAGAAAAATACCGTACATTTAAAAAATAAATGCACTAAAAATATAAATTTTGTTAAAGAACATTACAATAAGCCGATTTCATTTTGGAAATCGATAATTTGGAGCGATGAATCGAAATTTGAATTGAATTCAAACAAAAGGAAAATTATGTATGGTGAAAAAAGAGCGACGCTTTCAAACAGACACTAATAACACCCATTGTCAAACACGGTGGTTGGAATATAATGATATGTGGTTGTTTTAATGACACCACGTAGGCAATTTAACTATTGTTGATGGAAGACTGACCGCTGCTAAATATATTGAATTATTAAATGAAAATTTATTTCAATCAAATGAAAAATTTGGAGTCTACGTGTTTCAACATGATAACGAACCGAAATACACAGTAAAAATTATAAAAACATTTTTCGAAGAAAATGGTACTTCCGTGCTCCTTTGGCCACTTCAGAGCCCGGATTTAAATCCTATAGAGCATCTATGGGATGAACCAGAGCGACAAATTTCAAGAAATCAAAAATATACTACATGGGCTGAAAGTCCCGGGATTTTTAATGAAAACAAGCGTTTTTTGGGCAAAGTTATATTTATTCCTCAACATAGTTGCCTTCGAGTGCGATACACTTGGTATAGCGATTTTCCAACATTTCGATGCCCTTTCTGTAGTACGAAATGTCCAAGCCTTCAAAATACGCCTCGGTTTCCGCGATGACTTCTTCATTCGATGTGAATCTCTTTCCCTGGAGCCACCGCTTGAGGTTTGGGAACAGATAATAGTCGCTGGGGGCCAAATCTGGAGAATACGGCGGGTGAGCAACCAATTCGAATCATAATTGGTCCAATTTGGCCATCGCTTTCAAGGACATGTGTGATGGTGCGTTATCGTGATAGTACAGAAATGTTTTCTTCGCCATATGGGGCCGTTTTTTCTTTACTCCGTCGTTCAGTTTGTCCAATAACGCTGCATGATATTCTCCCGTAACTGTTCTTCCCTTCTGCAGGTAATCGATGAAGATTATGCCATGCGCATCCCAAAAAACGGAGGCCAAAACCTTCCCGGCCGAGCGTTGGTCTTTTGGCCCCTTGGGTCGGCTTTCGTGGCTTTTCAGCCACTTTGCAAACTGCCTATTGGACTCAGGCGTATGGTAATGGATCCAAGTTTCATCCATCGTCACAAAACGTCGAAAAAAGTCCGCTCGATTACGCTGCAACAACGCCAAACCGGCCGTTGAATCATCAACTCGCTGCTGTTTTTGGTCGACGGTCAGCAAACGCGGCACCCATCGCATGGATAGCTTTTTCATATCCAAAACATCGTGCAAAATGTATCCCACCCGTTCTTTTGAGATACCAACGGCCTCAGCTAACTCGCGCAACTTCACTTTACGATCACTCAAAACGATTCGAGACACTTGCTTTACGATTTCCGCATTCGTAGCCTCTTTTAGTCTTCCAGAGCGAGGTACGTCTTCGGTGCTTGTACGACCCATTTAAAATTCACTAAACCATCGATAAACTGTTGTTCTCGATGGAGCAGATGTGGGATAACATTTTTTCAACCATTTCATTGAATGTTCAGGAGTTTTTCCCATCAAAAAACAATGTTTGATCAATATGTGATATTCCTGTTTTTCCATTTTTTTTACGAAGGCGAAGGTAGCGACACTTAAACGACTGTAGCTTGTAAACGAATGAACGAAATGTCATAAAACTTCACACATAAACTAGTGACAGATGAACCTCTCGAAATAAATCATGTTCATTTTCTAGTGGCGCCACCTACTGAAAAATCCCGGGACTTTTCAACCCATGTAGTACAAAATCGGACTTCATTACAGCCATAAATTCAAATGGAATGAAATTACGGCAAATATTCTGAAAAAATTAATAAATAGTATGCCTCATCGTTTACTAGAGGTTATTAAAGCCAAGGGTTATCAGCATTACAGCCATAAAAAGCAAATGGAATGAAATAACGGCAAATACTCTGAAAAAATTAATAAATAGTATGCCTCGTCGTTTACTAGAAATTATTAAAGCCAAAGGTTATCAAATTTCTTATTGATTAATTTAAAATTTTTTATTTTTTATGTTGTATTTCATGCCCCACCCACCTTACAGTCCGGATCTTGCGCCTAGTGATTATTACTTGTTCCCCAAGTTAAAGGAACACTTGGGTGGCCAACGCTTCCGGAGCGACGATGAAGTCAAAGAAGAGGTGAAACGCTTCCTCAACGGGTTGGCGGCGGAGTTTTACGACATTGGGATACAGAAATTGGAGCACCGTCTACAAAAATACGTAGAAAAAGATGGCGATTATGTAGAAAAATAGAGCAAAGTTTCATCTTTCCAACGATGTAAATTTCTATGAGAATAAACAATGTTGTCTATTTGTAAAATTGATGGGAACCTTATTTCTGGATCTCCCTACCCTACACACTTTTTTTTCGCTCTTCCTACCCTACACTTCTTTCATCCCGGTAATCGCCCGTTGACATCGTACCGTTTCTGCTTCCAAATTATAATGTTAGTTTGTAGTCCCGACCGTATCGTTGTTATATTTTGTTTCATTAAAATAATTCACACCTTTTATTTACCGCTTTTCGAGCTTATTAAATTCGATCCGGCAGTCACTGCCGCCGAATAGCAGAAGTATCGTTACGCACACTGACCACCATATTTTAAGCAAAATAAGAATCACTTCAAAGATCAGCCTTGAAGGCTTCGTGAGCGTAACTTATCAGCACGCGAAGGCCTAATCCCCGCGTCACTTGTCATTTATAGAAAATCTCATAACTCCCCTCATTTCTATTATTGTATTAAAGTTCTAAATTGATCCGATAATTCTGCGTCTTCTGATCTTATTGTTCCACCGATAATGCTTGGTGTATGAAATGAGTTATGTTATGCGATTTTTAGATATCATCTGCGATTTAGATAAACTAAATTTTTCCACTCCGCGAGAACGGATGTGCATGATCCGTTTCTTGTCTTATTTCTATAAACCTAAGATCACCGTGGAACACCAAGTCCATTGGTGTTCCCACTGAAAATGCTGACCATCGCAATTGCAGAAAGAAGAGGGAGACTAGGACGAGCCTATAAATAAGGGTCTCGTCTTCAAGAACAGTAGTAATTTCCTTCAGTCAGCCAGCTTCAGTTCAGTCAGTCAATTTCTTAATTCTTTGCTTCACGAGCCAGTTTCGCGAGCTCTTAGTGAAGTCGCACGGTATCCAGTCAATCGCGAGAAGTCGCACCTCTGGGAAAATCTGTGTGGCGCATAGACAAGTGCCAGGCATCGTGCGAAATCTCAGCCCTGCAGCCTGTCTCCCTCTTCTTTCAAGGGCAAAGTACTTCTTTCAATCTACTGTATTGAACCTGCCGACATTGAAAGTAAATTTACCTTTATAAAATAATAGTAATAACACTAATCTGTATCCATATTTCGATACAGTCCGACGCAGTTAATCTTATTTTATCCCTTCGGGTCATTGCGAAAGACACTGTTGCCATCTCGACGTGAAAATTCGTCAAAACAATAATAAATTATATATCTATTTAGTTTTATTTGGTTGTTGTTTTCCTTAATAATCCTATTTATTCCGCGATTCTACTTCAGAACCACGCGTAAAACCTTCCTACCTTCCCTCTCGCTATGCATGTCGCGGACCGTCCAGGACGTGACAATATATATTTGTTACGTCCTGAACGGTCCGGAACATGAGTAGCGGGAGCGGCTCCGCCACGCTTAACAGCTAATTAAGCCGAGGGGGAAGGTGGGACGGTTTTACGCGTGGTTCTAAAGTAAAATCGCGGAATAAATAGGATTATTAAGGAAAAAAACAGGAACAACATAAATTGGAACAAAAATAATAATAATTTATTATTATCCTCGCTAAATTTAGACAATTTTAAGTCGAGATGGCAACAGATTTTCTTTTATGACCCGAAGAGGTAGAGTAAGATTTAACTGCGTCAGAAAGTATCGCAATATGGGTGCCGGTTCGCGTTATTACTATTAGTTTATAAAGATGGACTTACGTTCGATGTCGGTCGTGTTGTAAGCACAACGATAGTCATAAACGAAGGCCACGATTCGAATTACCGAACGTCGCTTTGCGGAAATGAAACCCTGCATTCAAAAAACATATCGATGACCGTGAACGAAGGCCACGGCTCGAATTACCGAACGTCGCTTTGCGGAAATGCAACCCCGCATTCTGACAAAGGAAATATAAAAATCAGGATGGTCAGCGTCCACACTCACGTGGCGCTGACACATCCAAATCGTCCCCCCTGATTAAGACATAGGAAGAGGATAAAAGGGGACGTAAGGCCGGCGCGGGCGCGACTCAAATTCTCAACTCTCAAGTACCGACACGCTATTGGACGCATACGCGATATTGTAACGTGCGACTCTAACTCTCAACTCTCGAGTACCGACACGCTGTCGGACGCATACGTAAAATTGTATCGCGCGATCAAGTAATAAAGACAAGTTCAGTTTTCATCAATCAAAGAAACGCTTTATTAACCATCGCGCCTCACCACCTTCTCCCGCTCTACTGCACTGTATTGGGTAACCCCACATTACCGCGACGTTTCGGACTCGCAACAGTCGGTACAATACAGTAGATAGAGTGGAATACTTTGCCCTTGAAAAAGAAGGAGACTGGCTGCAGGGCTGAGATTCGCACGATGTCTGACACTAGCGGAAGCGTCACACAACTTTTTCTGAGGTGCGGCTTCTCGAGATAGAATAGATACCGAGAGGATTTCACTAAGAACTCGCGAGACTGACAAAAAAATTAAGAAATTAACTGGCCGAACTGAAGCTAGTTGACTGAGAAAAAACGCTCTACTTCTACTCCTGAAGACGAGACCCTTATTTATAAGCTCGTCCTAGAATCCCTCTTCTTTCTGCAATTGCGATGGTCAGCATTTTCGGTGGGAACACCAACGAACCGGGTGCTCCACGGTGTCTCAAGTTTATAGAGATAAGGCGAGGAACGGATAGTGAGCGTCCGTTCTCACGGAGCGGAAAATTTAGTTCATTTAAATAGCACACGATATCTAAAAATCGCATAACATAACTCATTTCATACAACGGGGATGATCGGTGAAACAATAAGATCAGAAGGCGCGGAATTATCGGACCAATTTAGAATTTTATTACAATGATAGAAATGAGGAGAGTTATGAGATTCTTTACGAACGATAAGCTGCCATGGCCCCCTGTTAATTTAGATTTAGGCTTCCCGTTAATTTAGGTAGAGTTGGTGTGTGGTTCCATTCTATAATGCGCGCATTGTGTTGACGGCCTGTTTATCAGGTGGCTTCGAGTTACCGCTTATGCAGCTTCCTCGAGCATAGACGGTATGATTCAATTTAGACGGCCAGTTTAAGTTCTCGCGTCGAAGAGAAAGGTAGAGCGGGAAGTGAAAAAAAAGGAAAAAGTCAAAGAAGAAAGAAGAAGAATAAGAGGAGGCAAAGAGAGAAAACCAAGAATGAAGATCGTGACAGTCAGAGAGGAAAGGAAGGTGTTTGAGGCCTTCGTGCGGGTAAGTTTTAAGGCAAAATATTCCTTTCTTGGTAGGGCCAAATTTATAGCCTTTAAATTTCTCTTTCCCCCTTCTTTTTTAGGTGTATGAGAGGGTTTTTCATGTCCGGGGAAAGAAGGATCGTTGGAAGAAGACAGATGTAATAAACTACAGGAATTGCCTCCAGTATGAGGCCGATGAATTTTGGCGTATTGGAGAGGAGAACTGGGATGGAACACTTACGGGTTCTGCGAATTATATAACATCGAGGGAATGTAGATGGTGATAGGAGGAGGAGGAGGAGAAAAATAAAGAAAAGGAAAGAGATAATCACTTTGTTTTTTTTTCCTTGCCTTCTTCCCTTCAGTAATTTTAAGATAGGTTAAGCGCTCCGCGCGGGATTCGTTAAACG
>NW_014555431.1:6095-12709 GCF_001313825.1 Dinoponera quadriceps
TTAGCGGATCTAGAGCGCGGTCAGTAATAATAACGGGTCCGTGGAGGCGCGCGTGTGACGGGGACCGGCGCAGTCAGCGTCTTCGGCATGTCGCGGCGCTCCTGTGCCCATTCTGACTATGGACACAGGCCTCTTTTGACAGATTGTGTTAAGTGCCCCATGATAAGTATAGTTTTATACGATAAGTAATAATAATAATATAATAGTAATTACGCGAATAAGCAATCGGTAGAGGCGGTCTCGGCGCTTGTCACCAGACGGCTACCGAGGCGAACGAAAAAAATAATGTCGGGAAGGGAGACGAGGAGGAAAAAAAAGAAGGAAGCGGTTGAAAACAGGAGGAGGAGAGAGTTCCGGGGTACCTCGGAACGTAACAATATATATATATATATATATATATATATTGTGACCAGTTTTCACTCGGCGCTTCGTCCTTTGGTGGTCAACTTCGCTCCCGCTTGTCAAGCGGCAGCGGCTTTGCCTTGGCTAGCTCAGATTTTTCGTAGCAACGATCTGCGGAATCGCATCTCGCGCGATTCCGCTCCGGAGAGCGTCGTGGTTCTTAGTCGCGCTCCTTCGATATGTACCATTCTGTCGGAGGGGAGCCGGGAGAAGTAAATAAGCTCGACAAGACGTTTAAAAAATAACAAATGACAAAGCTTTACTTTTAGTTTGAAAGAGTATAAGAAGATGTTATCCGATCATCTAGCGGTCATGTGAGACAATCGGTTCCGCGTCTGAACCGACCAGGATATAACGTTCGATTCGGTTAGTCTGCTCACGAACAGCGGCTTCGCTTCCTTCCCCGAGGGATTCGGCAACGGATTCTAAGGGAGCGTGTCTCGCTAGTTGTTCTGCGAGACTTAATTTCCAGCGGCGGATCTAGGCCGTTCGACGGCAGCAATTAATTTGACTCGCGTCGCGTTTTCAGCTCTCTTGCCCGGCAACCGTTGAGCGAATCTCTCTGGGTCCTAAGTTGGGCGCCAACCGGGTCTCTCTCCCGGCAGTAGTTGCTGCCCCGGCCGGGTCGGTACTCTCCGACGTACTCGCCCGCCGGCAGCAGTCCCTACGCACAATCGTCTTAATTACGCGCGAGTCCGTACGCACGCCTTCAGATTTCGAATCAGCGCGGACTGTGCGATCGGCACTGTTTTAGGACGACCGAGTTCCTTCCTGCTAACCGCCGAGAAGCGGCGTCAACTTCCGGGAGTAGTCACGACTCTGCCTACCGCCGAGATGCGGCTGTAACCTCTCGAATTTACTCGCAATACTATTTCCCCGGAATTAATTGCGACTCGACTTTTTAGCCCGCGACTGTATGAGGCCTCGCTCACCCGCTCACCACCGGAAGCTCGCCTCTCCTCTCCTGGAGCTCCTTCCTGGACACAGCCACGGTCCGGGTTCTCGCACACTCGCTCGCTCGTTCGCTCACTCGCTTGTTTGCACTTCCGCTTTGCACGCCTGCGGGCCGCACAGTAACGAGCTTCGCTCGTCCCGTCTTATATGAGCAACCGCCTCAGGGATCTATCGCCACGCCATGCGGCTCCCGATTGGTTCCTTCGGCCGAATCATTTGTCTTGCGGATGTTCGCGGGACCTCGCGTCTGTTACCGTTGGTTTTCGACGCTTGTTCGCCTGTTCTTTTCTGAACGGAATCCGGCAACTTTTTAGGGCTCGCAGTCGTTCCCGAGGACTCCCGGGCGCGCCTACCGCAGGATCTTGATCTGCGACCGGGTCGCGGGACCTTGCGCCTCCCTTTCGCAAGGTGGCCATCCCGCTTTCCATTACCATTCCTCCGTCCTGGCGCATCTCTCTCTAGTTTCCTCTGCATCGGCTCTTCCCTTCGTCCGTTGTCCTGGCTCGCGGGTTTCTCCACTCCGGAAAAAAGAATCATTAAAGCCGCAAGTATCCGTCCTGTGCGCAAATGGCGCACAGGACCAAAAATCGGCATTCGGCCACCCTCTTTCCGCGAGAAGGCGCGGGCCCCCGGCTCCCCCTTGGTCAGGCCACCGCCTGAGTGACGGGCAATATTTTGCATCGTCACAATATATATATATATATATATATGTACATATATTCATCAGCTTATAATACTTCTCAGTTATTAATATTTTAGTTGTTGGGATAGTGCAAAAATTAATTTTATATTTTCTCAACAATTTACCATCCTGTAATGAAAATAATATTATATGAATAATAATTATCTTTTGAGTTGATATTAATTCATTTTTAAATAACATATCATTTTCTGCACAATGTTCAAACGAGTCATTAAAAGATTGTTGCCAATATATGAGGTCGTCAAGGATGAAATTTGTAGAAAAAAAGACAAAGTTGGTTGATAAGTTACAAATATAAAGAATTATTTTATTCATCAAATATACACCCATATTGTCTATACACTTTTGTCATTTAAGCGGCAGGTTGTTCAGGCCGATGTTATAAAACCCTGGCAGACGAGAGTCAATGAATTCCTGGAAGGCTAGTTTTACAGCATTGTCGGAATTAAATTGTTTTCCTATTAAAAAGTTGTTCAAATTGCGGAAGAAGTGGTAGTCAGTGGGGGCTAGGTCTGGTGAGTATGGAGGATAATGAAAAAGTTCCAACTCCAATTCCTGTAGTTTTGCCACAGTCATTTGTGCAGTGTGTGGTCTAGCGTTATCATGCAATAAGATGGGAGTTGATCTGCTGACCAATCTAGGCTGTTTTTCTTTAAGAATTGCATCATTTCGTCCAGTTGGTTGCAATATATTTCTGCTGTGATCGATGAGCCAGGTTTCATAAAATCATAATGGATCACACCTGCGCTAGACCACCAAACACTTACACACTTACCATCAGCTTCTTTTCATGAATATTATGCTTTGGAGTGTGTTTTGGTGATTCATCCTTGTCCAACCGCTGTGCTAAACGTTTGTGATTGTCATATTGGATCCATTTCTCATCGCAAGATTCTAAACGTTTTTGTTTCTGTATTTATTCAGTTCATGTGGAACCCACTTATCCAACTTCTTCACTTTACCGATTTAAGCTAAATGAGTTAATATTGTATATTTGCTAACACCAAACTTCAACGATAATTCATAGGCACTCTGAAATGGGTCAGACTCAACGGTAACCTTTAGTTCGTCATTATTGACCTTTGATTCTGGGCGACCGCGTGGCTCATTTGTGAGGTCAAAATTACCTGTACGAAATTTGGCGAACCAATTTGATACAGTCTGTTGCGTAATAACACTAGAGCCAAATACATTATTAATGTTTCGTGCGGTCTGCGATGCCGTAGTTCCATGTAAGGACTCATAATTCATAATAGTACGAATTTCCGACCGTTCCATTTTCAACAAGACTAATTTTTAAAAAAAGATTTTAATATTTTTTAGAGCTTACAATGATTTCTTTAAATAGGCGAGATATGTAACTTTCCAACAAAGAAAACAGAACGGCAATATATTAAGCCAATGTCAAATAATAAGCTATTACATTTGGCAATATTATTAACTACAAATCTCATCCTTGCCAACCTAATAAGAACATACGAGGGTGGATCAAATATAAACGGACCTTTTTAAATTGCTCGCCCATCAGCGGCGTGAGGGGTCTGCAACGTTTTAAACACTGGAGGGGGGGTCATGTGGAAGGCAGTAATAACGTTGGCGCGCCACGTGCTTATTACTCTCCTCGGTAACGACGCGCGGTGCGACAGAGGAAGAGGTGGTGGTAGGCGGTGGTTTCCCGCAGATGCAGGTAGTGGCGGTACATCCACGCTGCCGCGATTAAGCGCAATTTCTCGATAATTTCTTTTTGCGGGATGTGCGTGGGAAAAAAATGCATTCTGTTTTTGTGTGTGAGGATTAGCGAAGCGAATTGTGCTTTCCGCAGGATGCGTGGTTTTATATTTCACGATAAATGTCTGATTTTACAGGAAAAAGCATATCCTGTTTATGGGGAGAATAGATTTTTCGTTATCCGGTAAAGGTGGGTATGTATATATCTCTTTTCTCAGCAGAATGGATAGAAGTATCAATAATACGATGTAAGAGAGAAAGAGAATAGAGAGAGAGATAAAAATTTTCAAGCGATTGAGAGAAACTATTGAGAATATGTCTGTGTAGATAAAAGATTTTTCGTTATTCGGTAAGGGTATATATACATTTTTCTTCTTTGTTTTCTCAGCAGAATGGATAAAAGTATTGGCTATACGATATATATTGTATATATATATATATATATCGATATCCATAGTATATATATCGTATATATATATATATATATATATATCGATATCCATAGTATATATATCGTATATATATATATATATACACACACACACACACGACCACCTCCTATATATATATACGAGGATGGATCAAATATAAACGAGCTTTTTGCAAAGAAACCATATATATTATATAATCAATTCTAATTTTTCAACATTTTTCTTATTTTTCTATATAATCCCTCATCTTATCTATACACTTCCTCCAACGGTTTGGTAATTTTTTAATCCCGGTACTATAAAAAGTTCGCGGACGTGTATCAAACCAATTGCACACGAACTGCTGCACCTCCTCGTTCGTTGTGAAACGCTGTACACCAAAGGCTTCCTTGAGTGACCCAAACATATGGAAGTCGCTGGCGACAGGTCTGGGCTGTAGGGTGGATGTTCTAGGACAGCCCAGTGCATATCGGCCAATTTTTGTTGTGTTACTGCTGCGGTGTAGGGTCTAGCGTTGTCATGGAGAAGCAATATATTGGGTTGGCAAATAAGTTCGTTCGGTTTTTTTGACTGGTATAAAATACAATTTATTTAATATACAAAATATATACTAATCAATAATGTATTGACCATTCTTTTCTATGACTTCTTGCCATCTTTTTATGTTCGAAACGTCCAGAATTGTCAAATCGAAAAGGAGTCGTCTTCCACCACGACAATGCCAGACCCCATACTTCATTAACAACTCGGAACAAATTGTTAAGGCTTGGCTGGGATGTTTTGCCTCACCCTCCTTATTCACCGGCACCCTCTGATTATCATTTGTTCCGGTCGCTGCGAAATTCTCTGAACGGGAAAAACTTTGCTAATAATGAAGCTGTTAAAACACAACTGGATCAGTTTTTTGCCGGTAAACCTCAGACGTTTTATGAATGTGGGATTATGAAATTGGTAAAAAGATGGCAAGAAGTCATAGAAAAGAATGGTCAATACATTATTGATTAGTATATATTTTGTATATTAAATAAATTGTATTTTATACCAGTCAAAAAAACCGAATGAACTTATTTGCCAACCCAATACCTTATGCATAAGAGATGAAACTGGCCACGAGGAAGACTGGGAACCTCATCGTTGACAGGAGTAGTTGATGTCCAGTTCACCTTACTATTTAAAAGAACTCCACAATGCCAAGTATAATCACTTCATCCCAGGCAAAAATGGCCGGGGTGTGAATCAATCTCGTACGAAGCACAAATCACAGGTTTTTGTATCTGACTTCCAACCTTTGCAAATAATCTTTCTTGGAGCCATCGCTGAATCGTCTAACACATATCGTCAATAAGACAGCCGCAAGTACACGACAATACGTCTGTATCTTTCGACAGTCAACAAACCACTTGAATATTAATATTTTTTCTAAATTTCGCTGGTATCCTCTAAAATCAAGATATTTTTGTATTCATTGAACTATATAATTTATATAGGACTCTATTTTGTATGTGCCATCTTGGATGTTTTGCTGCTGTTTCATAAAGCACAATGGTTTAAGATAAGGCGAACAGCGTTCTCAAATTGAGAGACAAAAATGTTAAGATAAATATCCATTCGATACTATAAACGCTTCGAAACATCACATAAGCCAATCATAATTTTTTTTTACATGTTTCAAAACGTTTGTAGGTTCAAATCTGTCTCGATATTTTTATTTTTCGACCTGGAAATGAAAGCCCGGATTGTATATTGCTGCTGCACCACCTTACATGAGAATTTTGCGTTACGTGTCGTCTACAATAAGAATTTATGTTTTAAAGGGTACCGCAGAAAATTATATAGCTACATATGTATGGGATAAGACCATTTCGACCAATGAATATTTTTTTTGCAAATCAATATGGCTACTTTATGCCAGATACTTATTGATCAAAATAGTCTTATATACGAGGTCTGCTCAAAAAGTATCGCGAATTTTGTATTTTTTCAAAAATTTTTTATTTATTCATGAATATATGTAAGGTCTAGTAAAAAGTAATCTATTATTTTTGTATCAAATTGGAGGCTTTATTTAACATAGTTACAATGATCCGATTTAGATCAAATATGCACCGTTTTGTTCGATAACTTGTTGCCATTTCGAAGGTAATTTCATTATACCTCTCTCATAGAAACCCTCGTCCCTATTGGCAAAAAACTGGGAAAGTCGATTTTCACAAGCTTCTCTTGAGGCGAATTTTTCACAAGCAAAAAAATTCGCCATAGACAGGAACAGATGGTAATCACTTGGTGCCAGGTCCGGACTATAAGGTGGATGCAACAGAACCTCCCAACCAAGCTCCCGGAGCTTCTAGCGAATCACTATCGATGAGTGTGGCCTGGCGTTATCCTGATGGAACACA
>NW_014555432.1:0-929 GCF_001313825.1 Dinoponera quadriceps
GTGATCGCGGATTTTGCAGATAGATGGTTTTAGCACATTCTTTTGTATTCTCAACGTGTACAAAGCACCTAAACTATATAGTTTTCTTGTTGTTTGGACTTCCATCTTTAATTAGTAAGAACATTATATCGATTAGATATTTAGTTTCATTTTTATCCCAATTTAAAACTGAAAACACAAAACACGCATTTCAGACATATTTTATTTTATTATTTCCGAAAAGGCAAGAACACATTGCGAGCATACAAGAAGTTATGTGCCATATATGGGAATGAAGTCTTGAAAGAAAGGCAGTGTCAAAATTGGTTTACCAAATTTCGTTCCGGTGATTTTTCACTCGAAAGTGCGCAACGATCTGGCCGTCCAGTTAAAGTTGATGAGAGCCATATCAAGACCATTATCGATTCAGATCACCATAGCACAACACGTGAGATTGCAGAGAAGCAGAATGTATCGCATATATGCATTCAAAAAAAATTAAAACATCTTAGCTATGCTAAGAAACTCGATTTATGGGTCCCTCATCAGCTTAAGGAAATTCATTTGACGCAACGCATTAGCATCTGCGATTCGCTTCTGAAACGCAACAAAATTGATCCATTTCTGAAACGACTGATTACTGGTGACGAAAAGTGGATAGTTTATAACAACCTTAATCGAGAAAGATCGTGGGTGAAGCAGGATGAAACAGCCCAGACAACATCAAAAGCTGAGATTCATTAAAAAAAAATTATGCTGTCAGTTTGTTGGGATTATAAAGGAATTCTGCACTTTGAACTTTTACCAAGAAACGAAAGATTTAATTTAAACGTCTACATTCAACAACTCATAAAACTGAGCGATGAAGTTCAAGAAAAGCGGCCAGAATTGGCAAATCGGGAGGGTGTTGTTTTCCAACATAATAATGCAAAGTTCCACACATCTTTGGT
>NW_014555433.1:0-583 GCF_001313825.1 Dinoponera quadriceps
GCGAGACGTATTCTACGAATCATATCATCCTAATATCATCCATATCACCCAAAATAAGCATCATATTACAAGTTACCGCGTTTGAATACGACATGGCTGGTAAATGAGAATTTTGTTACACCTTACGTGACAGTATCACACATGTCATACGTCACGACTGGGTAATGCTAATGCCGGCGGTACCGTAACTTTCAACCCTCATAACTCGAAAGGTACTGATTAAAAAAACGTTTCATTATAGCGTTTTGGAAAGCTCCCGATGTAAGCTACAAGAATATGCATTGAAAAATGGGGGTTTCTATTTAAGAAATTAAAGGTGACCTTCACGTGATCTTCAAACGACTATCCAAGGTCAAACCAATGNTTTTTCTTTAAAATGTCGCGTTTACGAAAAAATCGGGTGAGACGGGTGGTCTGGGACACCCTGTATATATATATATATATATTTGTTAGAACGACGAAGAAAATATATTTCGCGAAAATGATTATGTATAATTTTAATGAAATTAGCTATTTTTATGTATTCTAATACTCATAGATTTGATGTGGGAACCCAGAAACGATGTTGAACGAAATTGTGACT
>NW_014555434.1:0-477 GCF_001313825.1 Dinoponera quadriceps
GAGTATAATCCTCTGACTAATGTAGTTTGGAAAATTGTATAAAAGGACGCTTCATCATATATATATCCTCATATAAGTGTCTCTGCGATCATGTCGAACGTATCCGTACCTACGTTTGTCGACATCCAAGGTTTCGTTGTGCGCGAACGTTTCGTTGTTAAAGAATTCGCTGCGTTACGTAACAACAATAATAACAATCGCAAACTCTTTCATTATATGTTTATGCCGCCTATGGCATGGGATCTTCTAACGAAAGCGGAAAAAACGCAGGCCTTTTTGTTATCCGCCAATCATCATTGCCTACGATGGTCCGATGGTGATATTGATTACAGAAGAATGAGACCGGTTATTCAAGAAGTTCTCATGAATATGTCTCCTGGCACTACAGTGATTTACGTTAAATGTTTACAAAAAAAGGATTAGTTGCTGTCTCTGCTTGGGGACTGCGACATGACTGTCGGCATAGAAACAATCGAT
>NW_014555435.1:0-1450 GCF_001313825.1 Dinoponera quadriceps
GTAATTCTGGGTTTAACAATGAAATTTGTCAATGGTGCAATCGACGCGGGAATAACATCTCAATATCAAGAAAGACAAAATATAAACACAAATCGGTCTAATAAAAATGTTCAACTCACTTGTCAATTGTGTAAAAAAATAAGTAATAAAGCTAGGGAATGTCGCGGAAATCAATCAGAACAGTTTAAATCGACCAGTCGAAAATCCGTCAGCTCCAAAAAACCTATGTGGATATTGTAAGAATAATGATGTTGTAAGCACAACGATAATCATAAACGAAGGCCACTATTCAAATTTCCGAACGTCACTTTGCAGAAATGCAACCCTGCATTCATAATACATGTCGATGACCGTGAACAAAGGCCACGTCTCGAATTACCGAATGTCGCTTTGCTGAAATGCAACCCCGCATTCTGGCAAAGGAAATATCAAAATCAGAATGGGCAGCGTTCACACTCACGTAACGCTGACACATCCAAATCGTTCCCCTTGATTAAGACATAGGAAGAGGATAAAAGGGGACGTAAGACCGGCGCGAGCGCGACTCTAACTCTCAACTCTCGAGCACCGACACGCTGTCGGACGCACACGTTTAATTGTATCGGGCAATCAAGTAATAAACGATCAGTTCAGTTTTATTAATCATGAGGCACTTTATTAAATGTCGCGCCTCACCACCTCCTTCCTGCTCTACCGCGCTGTGCCGGTCAACCCTACATTACCGCGACGTTTCGAACGCGTAACAAATCTGGTGGCAGCGGTAAGATCTGCCCTCCAGCAACAGCCTGCAACAGAAAAAAAGAGAAGGATTCTTTGAAAAAGCAATCGCAAGTAGCAGAGTGGTGAGCAACAAATCTTGGGACGATTAAACAAGGGGAACGGAAAACCACGTGGCAACCTAGAAGGAACGGACGTCGGAGCTACGACCACTTACACGGACCAACCACGATAGTAGAGGAGGCAACGACGCAGCTAAGGCAGCAAAAAACAACCTACCTCAACGCAGCGATCAGCGCCAAGCAACTCGACGCAGGACACATCGGAGCACCGATAACGAACCGTGCGAGAACGAGACAGCGCGACCCGTAGACATGCGTTCCGCCTTCCTAATGTAAGTCCTAATTTAATACACACAAGCGCACATACGTACACACATACGCAAGAAGCCAAGCCGTCCGCGTGAATGTCTGAAGGTAGTAATATACCGCGTAACCCGTGCAAGAACCGATCCTGGCTGCACAGCGCACCTGCAGCGTATATACTAAGACAGTCAGCTGAACGAGTAATTCAGAATTTCGATAACTTAATAAATAGCACCGCGCAAAGTATACAAGAAGCAATACAAGGCGCGTTAAATGTACTCGAAGATTCAAACGAAGAACAGCCCCCGATACACGTTGTAACAGAACGAGAATTTCCATTTAATGAAATCGATAATAGTGTATTGCCA
>NW_014555435.1:6093-8256 GCF_001313825.1 Dinoponera quadriceps
GGAAAACTACGTGGCAACCTAGAAGGAACGGACGTCGGAGCTACGACCACTTACACGGACCAACCACGATAGTAGAGGAGGCAACGACGCAGCTAAGGCAGCAAAAAACAACCTACCTCAACGCAGCGATCAGCGCCAAGCAACTCGACGCAGGACACATCGGAGCACCGATAACGAACCGTGCGAGAACGAGACAGCGCGACCCGTAGACATGCGTTCCGCCTTCCTAATGTAAGTCCTAATTTAATACACACAAGCGCACATACGTACACACATACGCAAGAAGCCAAGCCGTCCGCGTGAATGTCTGAAGGTAGTAATATACCGCGTAACCCGTGCAAGAACCGATCCTGGCTGCACAGCGCACCTGCAGCGTATATATTAAGACAGCCAGCTGAACGAGTAATTCAGAATTTCGATAACTTAATAAATAGCAACGCGCAAAGTATACAAGAAGCAATACAAGGCGCGCTAAATGTACTCGAAGATTCAAACGAAGAACAGCCCCCGATACACGTTGTAACAGAACGAGAATTTCCATTTAATGAAATCGATAATAGTGTATTGCCAATAACTCCTTGCGTTAGGCGACAAAGAAACTTGCCGAGTAATACTACCATAACTGACGTGTCAGAAACCGGAGAATTCTCTTTAACTTCATACGACGATAGCGTTTTCGATACGAGCATAGTACTCGATAATTTAAATATGGACAGGCGTACAGAACAAGATGCACCTCATATTGACGGTCCCGCGATAGATGAGGAAATTGATAGATTACGGACCACCGTCGCGCAGCGTACAAACGGTAACATAGAGGAAAACCCCTTAGCAGGAGGCAATAGGGGAGCAAAACATGACTCCCTGGTAGAAACCTTAATAGGTGAGATACAAAACCTTACTACACGCGTAGCCGCATTAGACGAGAAGGTTAACGCGGAAAGGTTCACTAACGTACAAAGGCCCACTGCAACAGGGCTCTGGAACGGAGACAGAACGTACGACCGCATACCGACGCAAGACCCTTTCTCAGAAGATAGTCACGTGTTGAATTCATTTATACCTGACACTAATAGATATCGAATAAAAGAGGCTAGGGACTTGATACCGACTTTCGATGGCTCCAGTGAAGAGAGTCTCAAGGAATTCTTACGCGCCTGAAATTACGCCTACGCTTTGGTACACCCCTCGGAAGAAATCGCGTTAACTATGTCAATAACTTGCACGAAACTAAAGGGATAGGCCATGACAGAAATGGAAAACCGAGAATTGACAACTTATCGACAATTAAAAGAAATACTAGAGGCTTGTTATTCGAGAAAGAGGTCAATTACGCGGCTAAAACTCGAATTTTATTATTTACCGCAAAAGCCCGGAGAAGACGCGCGAGACTACGGAAAAAGAGTTGATAGACTAGCAGCAGAATTATATGAGTCAGCCATCGAAGGTACATTGTACGCCCCTTCGGATAAAAGAGCCATACACAAATATATAAATTCTCAAGCATTAATAAATTACCAACTCGGGTTAAACGAAAAGATGCAAACCATAGTACGATCCCGAGCTCCCACTACGTTAGTCGAAGCAATCGCCGGAGCTATGGAGGAAGAAAAGGTGAAAGAACTAACGAGTCACTATAATTAACTGAAAACTGCATTCCCTTATAACAGTCGCCCAACGACATATCCGCATACTAAAGAAAACGCTAGGCCCCCGAAGTGTCAAAAATGCGGTAGAACAGGACAATTAGGGAAGGATTGTCGTACCAGCCGTTATGCGAACCGATTTGCCCTACCAACAACCAATGAACGCCCTCACGTAAAGGCCATGGAATAATATTGCACACACTGCAAAAAGGTAGGACATACTCGCGACGAATGCTGGAAGCTGCATGGAAGGCCGGCCGAACGAGCCGCACTCTCCGACCGTCGCGAAGGGCGACAAAGTACAAATACCGCCTCAGCAGACAGACGAGGAATGAACCAAGGAGGCCCATCTAAAGAAGGCAAAAACAAAAACGAGAGGCAAGAACGAGAAAATAAAACACAAAGTGCCCAAAAATTCCAAATCAATCAAGTAAGGAAGGCAAAGCAAACACACGGAGGACTAGACTTAGTAATACTCCCGATAAACGAGACCAGACGAGGAAAAATTCCGCTCTTA
>NW_014555435.1:9246-15509 GCF_001313825.1 Dinoponera quadriceps
GTGTCTTCGTTCTTCGAATCTAAACCGCGCAGTTTTTATGATCGGGGCATCCGTATGCTGCCAGAACGTTGGAAAAAGATTATAGACAACGATGGAGAATATATCATTGATTGAATAAAGAACTTTGTTTGCCTAATCACTGTCTGACTTTTACTCACAAACTCCGCATGCACTTTTGCACTCACCCAATACTACGGAGGATGTAGTCGAAATAGCCACCCCGTATGTAACTTTAGAGGATATGCCGCTTACTAATGAAAAAAAGATAAATCTAATAAATAAAATGCCGCAAGATAAATAAACAATGCAAACACGCATAAAAAAATTAAAGCAACAATTACGCTTATAGCATTTAAACAATGAAGAGAAGAAAACAATACACGCAATTGGTGAGGATTTCAAAGATGTATTCTTCTTCGAAGGAGACCATCTCACTCACACTACAGCGGTGGAGCATCATATTGCTACTCGAGGTAACGTAACGCCGGTAAATGTAAGACCGTATCGTCTGCCCGAGAAGCATAAGCAAGAAGTAGATCGACAAGTACTAGACATGCTAGATGATGACATCGTTCGTCCTAGCACCAGCCAATGGAATGCTCCCCTATTGGTAGTGCCTAAGAAAACCGACTGGACCGGAATAACCAAATTGCGAGTCGTGATCGATTTCATAAAATTTAATGATCTAACGGTTGGAGATTCTATTCCCGTTACCGAATATAAATGATATCCTAGACCAGCTTGGAAATGCAAAATATTTCACAACACTGGATTTAGCGTCAGGTTATCATCATATTCCTATGGGTAAACTAGATAAACAGAAAACAGCATTTTCAACACCCACAGGNAACATTACGAGTTCAACCGAATGCCTTTCGGATTAAAAAACGCGGCCGTAACCTTTCAGCGGCTAATGAATACAGTACTAGCAGGATTACAAAGTATAAAATGCCTAGTATATTTAGACGATATCGTGATTTATAGGTCCAGCCTGGAGGACCATAACAAAAAATTGATCGTTGTGTTAAGAAGATTGCGCCAGAGCAATCTAAAATTGCAGCCAGACAAATGCAACTTCTTACGGAAAAAAGTTACATACTTGGGGCACATAATTTCAGAAAAGGGAATTTTACCTGACCCCTCTAAATTAGAGGCAGTACACATGTTCCCAGTTCTGAAAATGGTCAAAGAGATACAATCATTTATAGGCCTAGCGGGATATTACAGACGATTCATAGAAAATTTGTCTAAGATAGCGCGCTCTCTAACAAAATTAACAAAAAAGGAAACACCCTTTGAATGGGGAAAAGAACCAAAAAATGCGTTCGAAATATTAAAAGAAAAATTGACAACCGCTCCCGTACTGAAACATCCAGAATTCGACAAGGAATTTATTATCACTACCGACGCATCGGATTTTGCGATAGGAGCCATACTATCACAAGAGCCGATAGGGAAAGATAACCCTATAGCTTACGCTAGCCGCGTATTATCACGCGCAGAACAAAATTACAGTACTACTGAAAAGGAACTGCTAGCAATAGTATGGGCAGTGAAACATTTTCGCCCATATGTATATGGAACAAAATTTAAAATAATAACTGACCATAAACCGCTGATATGGCTATTTAACGTCACCGACCCCGGATCAGGACTAATCAGGTGGCGACTAAAATTAGAAGAATATGATTACGAAATCATTCACAAGGCCGGACGAGCGAACACAAACGCCGACGCACTTAGCAGAAATATAATACGATCTGTCTTAAAGATAGGCGCGCCGAAGGAGGAAGACGAAAAAGTCGAAGAGAAAGAATCTGCTGACGAGACAGATAACCCTCGGAAATATACCGAGGAAGAAAAAAGACAAATACTATATGAATATCACGATGCACCCCTAAGCGGGCATCAAGGCATCCAAAGAACATTAAACATAATACGGATAAATTACAAATGGAAAAATATGGCGACAGATATAAAAAAATATATTAACAAATGTGAACTTTGCCAAAAAAACAAATTATCGCAAAAGATTAAATGTCTCTCACAGTTACCGATACACCGCGAAAACCATTCGAAAAATGCGCATTAAACGTGGTAGGACCATTTACCGTAACAGAAAACGGAAACAAATATATATTAACATTTTAACACAATATAACTATATTCAGCAAAGCTATACCAATACCAAACCAAGAAGCCTCCACTATCGTGAAAGAATTCATAGAGAAAATAATTTTAGAATACGGAGTTCCCGATAAAATATTAACGGATCAGGAACGAACTTCCTAAGCAATGTGTTTAAAAACACTTGTAAATTATTAAGAATACAAAAAATACAAAACAACAGCGTACTATACGCAAAGTAATGGCGCACTAGAACGGTCGCATTGGCGGAATACTTAAGGTACTACATCAATAACGAACAAACAGACTGGGACGAATGAATGCAATATGCAATTTTTATATATAACACGACCCCGCATAAGAGTACAGGCTATACACCATTCGAACTATTATACGGTCATGAAGCGACATTACTCTCTGCCGTATATTTAAAACCCGAACCTGCGTACACCTTCGACGACTATGCACAACAGCTTAAACAAATATTAAGAGCAACAAATCAACTAGCAAGGGAACTTATTAAAGAAGAAGAAATAAAAAGCAAACGATACTACGACCAAAAAACAAAAGGGGTCCACTACGAAGTAGGCGATAAATTCTTATTATATGATGAAACTATAGCCCGAGGAAGATCAAAAAAATTTGACGCTATGTAAATAGGGCAGTACAAAATAATAATAAAACACTCTGACATCAATTATATAATAAAAAGAGACCGAAAAACCTTAACCACTCACGCAAATCGCCTAAAACATTACATCGATAATTAATAAACAAAAAAAAGGGGCACGTACCTATAAGGAGGACCAGTCGGGCGTCCATGACCCCATCCTGAAAGGCGGCAACCTCTTGCGGCGATATCATGCTCGCGCTCCCCCTGGCCGTCGCCGCGCTCTACGAAGCGAATATTTGTCCTCGCCAGGCGAAGGAACTCCTGCATAGAAGAACACGCCCGACGCAGCGGACCCGCAGGCTGGAAAACTTCTCCAACCAATATAGGAAATACAATAGCTATAGAAAGCCGTAACGAGGAAAAAACTTGGGGTCCACCCCCGGCACCACTTCGCCACAAGCTAATCTAAAATGTGCAAAAAATCAACCACCGAACACATAAAACATAAATAAGGGAAAATCAAAGTAAAAATAATAACACCCACACAAAAAAAGGGTTGGGGGGGCAACGAAATGATATACCCCACTTCCTTCTTTCTGATGACAGCGAACTACTGAAGAGCCTCTTTAAAAATCACTCCGAATCACCGTGACATAAGATTGAAAAATGCTGACGCTAAAAGAAATCATGAAACCATAAATTTGGCCGGGTATCGCATACAAGCGAAATACGACTACGAAGACGAGTGAAGATAAAAAGAAAACACTACACACTTCACATACTCCCTTCGCTATTTGAATTGCAGGATGGCTATGGCCAGTAACATTATGTACACAACAAGCGAGCTTCAAGAAAAGCCCTACATACTACAGGAATTTCGAGACACACCAGGGCTATACTTTGATAAACTGGGACAACTTCACCAGGTAGCCACAACCTGGAAGATGGTGGTCAAACTGGACATCGAATCCTTAGACCATCGTTATAACCAAATAAAAAATTATCTGCATCAAACAATGTTAGCGTGCCGCTCTTCGCGCTTATGTACAAACTTGCACAACATTACAGAAAAAAATCTAGAACAAGTACACAGAACAATAAATAGTATAAACAATATATATAAAAAAACCCCTAACTTACGACGAGGCATAATTGACGGAGTAGGCTGTATAGCAAAAACCCTTTTTAGAGTAATGGACGCAAACAACGAAAAAATAATACGTGAACAACTAAATCTAGTAGAAAATAACCAAGAAACTCTAAAACTTACGGTGGCAAACTAATTACAAATTTTACATAAAACAATAGGACACACTAAAAGCCTCGAAGAAACAATAGAAAAAAATAATGACTTATTGCTGAAAAGCATAAGCAAACTAGTCTTAAAACAAAGTGAATTTATGGAAGGAAAAGAAGTAAACGAACATTTTACAATATTAAATGCAGTAATTACCGATCTTATGCGCGATCAGGAAGATATAATGATTTATCTAAATAATATAAACCAAGGAAGATTGCCACAACAAATAACGCCAATAGAAGAAATAATTAAAAATCTTAAAGAAACGGTAATACACCTACCTGAAGGCTCCCATTTCCCAATTATCCTCTCAGTAGAAAATTGGCTACAAATAAGCAAATATATAACAATTAGCGTATACTGTAAAGATGGAAATATATATACTATTCAAAAAATACCGTTGATAACTTACCCAGCTTACGAAATAGTGCAAGTAATACCTATTCCTCTATACACGCTCATGATAACGTATTTGCACTAACAGAAATCATATACACAAAAATCGCTGNACTCCCATTTCCCAATTATCCTCTCAGTAGAGAATTGGCTACAAATAAGCAAATATATAACAATTAGCGTATACTCTAAAGATGGAAATATATATACTATTCAAAAAATACCGTTGATAACTTACCCAGCTTACGAAATAGTGCAAGTAATACCTATTCCTCTATACACGCTCATGATAACGTATTTGCACTAACAGAAATCATATACACAAAAATCGCTGTAAAACACAAAAGGTAACACATACCTTTTTTGACCGAAAACGAATTAAATGAATGTGTTAAGTTAGGAAATCGGTACACATGTTCTCACAATACTCCAATATATCGCATACACTCCGATTCACCCTGCGAGCTCCAAATTTATACCGCACAGAAAACACTCGAAATGTACAGTGTAATATTAAATATGTCAACATTAACCACACTGTAATTATTTCATTAATAAAAAACAACGCTTGGCTGTATTCAACGTATAGCGCACACTCGATAATGATACATTGTAAAAATAATAAGGAATACCAAGAGAAAATTTTAAAATTAGGAATTATCCAATTTCAACAGCAATGTAAACTTACAATAGAAGACACTATAATACAGACCCAAGAGACTTTTGAAATTAACGACATACACATAAGTATACCAGAATATAATCTCACGTTTTCTAAAGAAACTACAGCAAATCAAAACAAAAATAACACAGCACAAATTTTAACACTGAAAAAAGTAATACAGAACCCCGCGGAATTAACAAATTTAGGAAATAGATTGGCCGAACTACAGCAAGAACTAGAAAATCAAAACCCTTCCGAAAAACATAAATATTTAATATATTCAACCGCGCCGAGTGGAATAATCGTTATCANATTTCAACATCAATTTAAACTTACAATAGAAGACACTATAATACAGACCCAAGAGACTTTTGAAATTAACGACATACACATAAGTATACCTGAATATAATATTACGTTTTCTAAAGAAACTACAGCGAATCAAAACAAAAATAACACAGCACAAATTTTAACACTGAAAAAAGTAATACAGAACCCCGCGGAATTAACAAATTTAGGAAATAGATTGGCCGAACTACAGCAAGAACTAGAAAATCAAAACCCTTCCGAAAAACATAAATATTTAATATATTCAACCGCGCCGAGTGGAATAATCGTTATCATTGTAATCATCGTTATAATACTAATATTAAGAAAGTTACGAGACATTACAAAAAATAACATAAGTATAATAGAACGCCGCAATAGCGACACAACACAAAAAGTAAAAATACCTCACAGTAGATTAAAAGAACCACGCCGGAACAAAAGCAACCCACAGAAATAATGTAATATTAAAAAAAAAANAAAAGGAAACAAACGATTATAAAAAATATTGCCCACGGGAAAAAATTATTGTAAACTAAAACGTCATCCCTCCGTTTTCTCTTTCCAACGGAGGAGGGATGTTGTAAGCACAACGATAATCATAAACGATTCAAATTATCGAACGTCGTTTTGCGGAAATGCAACCCTGCATTCATAAGACATGTCGATGACCGTGAACGAAGGCCACGGCTCGAATTACCGAACATCGCTTTGCGGAAATGCAAACCCGCATTCTGACGAAGGAAATATCAAAATCAGGATGGGCAGCGTCCACACTCACGTGGCTCTGACACATCCAAATCGTCCCCCTTGATTAAGACATAGGAAAAAGATAA
>NW_014555436.1:0-5186 GCF_001313825.1 Dinoponera quadriceps
AATATCGACATGCGCAGAAACGACATTACTTTCCGGTCCCCCTAATAGTTTAGATGTTGTAGGCGTCATTGTTACTTTAATTTTTCTATTCGTTTTTGCATTGTGTATTCATGTTGCTGCCTTGTATTTATTAAATTTATCTCTTTCTTATTAGTATGCGGTATGTCTTCTATGGTTACATACGGGGTGGATATTTCGACTGTATCCTCCGTAGTATAATGCTCACGTTACAAGTGTAATTATTTGGTTTTACCAGGCAATTTCCTATAAACATTCCGAGTTTTCTTTCTTCAGCTGTAACGATTCCTATTGAATTTACGTTCGTGGCGGCTGTTATTATTGTTTCACTTCAAGCAGATATCTGATGTGTTTGATGGGGTAACAAACCTACTTTGTTCCCTAGAATTTTCAGTTTCTTGCTTTGATAGTCGCAGGTCGCGTTATGCGCCTGCAGGAAATATACTCTTAATATTCCCTCGTACTCGATGGGGAAATCATCTTTTACCACGTAGATTTTATGTTATAGGACTTTTCTCCCTATTTTTATGGTTGCTCTAAATTTGCCTAGCATATTTGCTTGGTGTCCGGTTACTCCGGTCAATGTTACTTCATCTATAGTTACGGGCGTTTCCCCTTTTAATGTTCGTACTTTTACAAAACTAATTGACAAGCCGATATCTAATAAGAGCGGAAATTTTCCTCGCCTGGTCTCGTTTATCGGGAGTATTACTAAGTCTAGTCCTCCGTGTGTTTGCTTTGCCTTCCTCACTTGATTGATTTGGAATTTTTGGGCACTTTGTGTTTTATTTTCTCGTTCTTGCCTCTCGTTTTTTTTGTCTTCATTGGATGGGCCTCCTTGGTTCATTCCTCGCCTGTCTGCCGAGACGGTATTTGTACTTTGTCGCTCTTCTAGACGGTCGAAATTGGGTGCGGCGTTTTCGGCCGGCCTCCCATGCAGCTTTCAGCATTCGTCGCATGTATATCCTAACTTTTTACAGTGTTTGCATTATTTTTCCATAGCGTTTACGCGAGGGCGTGCACTGGTTGTTGATAGGGCAAATCGGTTCGCGTAACGGCTGGTACAACAATCCTTTTCTAGGTGTCCTGTTCTGCCGCATTTTTGACATCTCGGGGGCCTAGTGTTTTCTCTAGTGCGCGGATATGTCGTCGAGCGTCTATTATATGGGAATGCAGTTTCCCGTTGATTATAGTGATTCGTTAGTCCTTTCACCTTTTCTTCCTCCATAGCTCCGGCGATTGCTTCNCTCTAGTGCGCGGATATGTCGTCGAGCGTCTGTTATATGGGAATGCAGTTTTCCGTTGATTATAGTGATTCGTTAGTCCTTTCACCTTTTCTTCCTCCATAGCTCCGGCGATTGCTTCTGCTAGCGTAGCGGGAGCTCGAGATCGTACTACGGTTTGCAGCTTATCGTTTAACCCGAGTTGGTAATTTATTAATGCTTGAGATTTTATATATTCGTATATGGCTCTTTTATCCCCAGGGGTGTACAATGTACCTTCGGTGGCTAACTCATATAATTCCGCTGATAGTCTATCAACTCTCTATCGGTAGTCTCGCGCGTCTTCTGCGGGCTTTTGCCGTAAAAAATTAAATTTGCGTTGTAGCCGCGTAGTTGATCTTTTTCTCGAATAGCAAGCCTCTAGTACTTATTTTAATTGTCGATAAGTTGTTACTTCTCGGTTTTCCGTTTCTGTCATGGCCAGTCCTTTCAATTTCGTGCAGGTTATTGCCATAGTTAACGCGAGTTCCTTCGAGGGGTGTATCAAAGCGTAAGCGTAATTGCAGACGCGCAAGAATTCCTTGAGACTCTCTTCATTGGAGCCATCGAAAATCGGTATCAAGTCCCTAGCCTCTTTTAATCGTTGTCTGTTAGTGTCGGTTATAAATGAATTCAACGTGTGACTGTCTTCTGAGAAGGGATCTTGTGTCGATATGTGATCGTACGTTCTGTCTGTGTTCCAGAGCCCTGTTGCAGTGGGCCTTTGTACGTTAGTGAACCTTTCCGTGTTATTCTGTTGTAGTACGTTAAACTTCTCGTCTAATGCGGCTACGCGCGTAGTGAGGTTTTGTATCTGAACTATTAAGACTTCTACTAGGGAGACACGTTCTGCTCCCCTATTGCCTCTTGGTAAGGGGTTTTCATCTATGTTACCGATTGTACGCTGCGCGACGGTGGTTCGTAATCTATGAATTTCCTCATCTATCGCGCGACCGTCAATATGAGGTGCATCTTGGTTTGTACGCCTGTCCATATTTAAGTTATGGAGTACTTCGCTTTGATTGAAAACGCTATAGTCGTATGAAGTTAAAGAGAATTCTCCTCTGTCTGACAGGTTAGTAATGGTACTATTACTCGGCAAGTTTCTTTGTCGCCTAACGTGTGAAGTTACTGGCAATACACTATTATCGATTTCATTAAATGGAAATTCGTGTTCTGTTGCAACGTATATCGGGGGCTGTTCTTCGTTTGAATTTTCAAGTACATTTAACGCGTCTTGTACCCCTTCTTGTATACTTTGCGCGGTGCTATTTATTGCGTTATCGAAATTCTGATTTACTCGTTCGGCTGGCTGTCTTAGTACGAGGGTAGGGTGCAAAGTTTCCGGCCTGATAAAGAAAAACAACTTTTTTGTTTCTTTTTCGTTTTATTTTTCAACAAAATCTCCATCAAAATTTATACATTTCCCATAACGGTGCTCTAATGCAGTGATACCATTTTTATAGTCCGACATGTCAAGCCCCTCAAAATACTGATTTACAGCATCGATGACTTCCTCATTGGTCTCAAATTTTTTACCTCCGAACCATTTTTTAAGGTTAAGAAACAAATGATAATCACTAGGGGCTAAATCTGGTAAATATGCTGGTTGGGGGAACAATTCAAACTTCAATTCCTTGATTTTAGCCATCGCAACGACCGACAAATGGGCAGGTGCATTGTCATGGTGAAACAAGATTTTTTTTTCGCCAAGTGAGGTCGTTTATTTTTCATTTCGTCCTTGAAACGCTGCAATAACTCTGCGTTGTATTGACCAGTGATGGTTTTACCCTTCTCCAGGTAATCAATGAAAATAATTTCTTTCGCATCCCAAAAAACAGTCGCCATAAACTCATTCGCCATAAACTCATTCGCCTATAAAATTGTTTTTGCCTTCTTTGGGGTTGGTTTACCTGGTCCAATCCATTGTTTTGACTGTTGTTTAGTTTCAGGAGTATAGTGGTGAATCCAAGTTTCAACCACAGTTATAAATCGACGCAGAAATTCGCTGGGGTTTCGCTTGTACAGCGCCAAATTTTCGATTGAAACAGTTTTCCGGGTGAATTTTTGATCGAACGTTAGCAAATGCGGCACCCACCTAGCACAGAGCTTTCTTATGCTCAAATGTTCATGTAAAATATTGCTCATACACAGTTGACACCCTAGTAGCCTCAGCTATCTCACTTACTTTTAATCTGCGGTCCTCCATCACTATTTTATGAATTTTTTCAATCATTTCAGGAGTTGTGACCTCAACGTGGCGTCCTGAACGTGGATCGTCAGAAGTGCTCGCGCGACCTTTCTTAAATTCAGAAACCCACTGCTTAACCGTTGAATATGATGGAGAAGAGTCTTTCAGTGTGGAATCCAGCTCTTCTTTAATTTGTAATGGTGTTAGGCCTTTTAAATAGAAGTATTTGATGACCGCACGCTTCTCTGATTTTTCCATTTTCACGTAAGCAATCGAGGCGTCTTATTCAATCGGCTCTCAAATGTACACAAACAGAGCAATCTACCTGAAAATTTATATACCATCTATTAAGATATAGTACTATAGAATACAAGCCAAAAATTAGACCTGCTGGCGCCATCTCTATTTCAGGCCGGAAACTTTTCACCCCACCCTCGTATATACGCCGCAGGTGCGCTATGCAGCCAGGGTCTGTTCTTGCACGGGTTACGCGGTATATTATTACCTTCAGACATTTAGGCGCACGGTTTGGCTTCTCGCGTGTGTGTGTGTATGTGTATACGCTTGTGTATTAGATTATGACTTACATGAGGAAGAGAAAATGTATGTCGACGAGTCGCACTGTCTCGTTTTCGCACGGTTCGTTATCGGTGTTCCGATTGTCCGGCGTCGAGTTGCCTGGCGCTGATCGCTGCGTTGAGGTAGGTCGTTTCTGCTGCCTTTGCTGCGTCATCGCCTCCTCTACTATCGTGGTTGGCCCGTGTAGGTGGTCGTAGCTCCGACGTCCGTCCCTTCTAGGTTGCCACGTAGATCTTCCGTCCCCCTTGTTTAATCGTCCCAAGATTTGTTACTCACCACTCTGTTACTTACGATTGCTTTTTCCACAGAATCCTTCTCCTTTTTCTGTTGCAGGCTGATGCTGGAGGGCAGATCCCACCGCTGCCACCAGATTTGTTGCGAGTCCGAAACGTCGCGGTAATGTGGGGTTGCCCGGTACAGCGCGATAGAGCGGAAGAAAGTGGTGAGGCGCGTTAGTTATTAAAGTGTTTCTTTGATTGATAAAAACTGAACTTGTCTTTATTACTTGATCGCCCGATACAATATCACGTACGCGTCCGACAGCGTGTCGGTACTCGAGAGTTGAGAGTTAGAGTCGCGCCGATCTTACGTCCCCTTTTATCCTCTTCCTATGTCTTAATCAGGGGGGGGGGGACGATTTGGATGTATCAGCGCCACGTGAGTGTGGACGCTGACCATCCTGATTTTAATATTTCCTTTATCAGAGTGCGGGGTTGCATTTCCGCAAAGCGACGTTTAGTAATTCGAGCCGTGGCCTTCGTTTACGGTCATCGACATGTCTTATGAATGCGGGGTTGCATTTCCGCAGAACGACGTTCAGTTATTCGAGACGCGGCCTTCGTTTATGATTATCGTTGTGCGTATAACAAATTTAATTATTTAATTGTTAACGTTGTGATCGTCAATTTATAATCGTGGTACGTCCGACAATGATGGTTGCACACGGCGAGTGAAAAGAAGAGGAAACTTTACCATCTTTAAGAGCTGCGAACTCTTCCGTACTTGTAGGAGCACAGGAGTGCCGTTAACGCGAGCTCTGAACACGTTTGTTCGACAAGCCGAGGACGTCTCCTCACGCCGTGAACTGTAAGGGCCAGATCGCCATTCTGCCTCAGTGACTGAATAAACCATTGCCT
>NW_014555436.1:5580-11157 GCF_001313825.1 Dinoponera quadriceps
GTTAATTATATTTTGTGATTGGGGATTATCGTGGCGTGCGAGGTCCCGGCCCCTTGGCTCGATGGCCGGTCAGTACGCGAACGCGAGAAGCGGACGTCTCGGGTCCGCCGCGGCGAGGTAACGAGCGCGTTAAGTTGTATATAGTTGTCGCGGTTCGAAATAAAGAGAATCGGGCGAAATACAGGAAAGTGTTGGCGAGGTCGCGGTTCTTTTTCTTTTCTTTTTTTCCGTTCCTTTCCCCTTTTTGCGCCGGTCACCGACTGACGCCGGCGACCGTACGGATCCCCCCGGCCTCCGACTTAAATCACCCCGGAGCTGCCGGTCCCGATCCGGACGAACTCGGGTCGAGTGGCCGACGCGCGGACGGCGACGCCGACCGCGGGGCCCATAGTTAGTGGGTGCGATTCGCGCACCTGGCGCCCACACGGACTCGTGGAGGTCCGGATTTAGTTAGCGGCCCGAGGTTCACCCGTCGGCGTTGCACCGGCGGAGAGGCCGAGTCGCGAATAACGGTCGATATATATATATATATATATAAAATTTCCTACTTAACAGTAACTAACTAATCAGTAACATCATATAAATGTTATATATATATATATATATATATATATATAATTTCCTACTTAACAATGTAACTGTTATATAACGCACGTTATATTTACATTATTGCATGAGCAATTATAACATTGATGTTACATTACTGTTTGTTGGTGTTTATTGGGTAAGTATTTTTTCTACGAGAAATTTTTTTGTTGGAATTTCACGATTAAGTTCCTTACCTTGTGTGTTAGTAAATCTGTGTTACTTTTCGTGAATCCCAAGTCTACTTCGTACAATTCACCGACATGGGCACGATTTTAAAGATGTGCATCTCCTTCTTTACTCGACCGAATAGCTTTAGTTTCGTCATACCGTCACGTAAAAATAACTTATGGCAATGTTGTAAAATATCATCATGTATTATTCGTGCTTAAGGGACTTTCAAATATCTCAGTCCAGCCAAGTCGCGGTGCTCTTGTTCTTTTTCGAACGCACCATTAGGTATATCTTAGAGACGTCGGAACAGCTTCTCAGCAATTTTTCTGAAAAGTACCGGTATTTTTCAGTAGGTGGCGCCACTAGAAAATGAAAATGATTTATTTCGAGAGGTTCATCTGTCACTAGTTTATGTGTGAAATTTCATGACATTTAGTTAATTCGTTCATTCATTTACAAGCTATAGTCGTTTAAGTATCGCTACCTTCGCCTTCGTAAAAAAAAAATGGAAAAACAGGAATATCGCATATTGATCAAACATTGTTTTTTGGTGGGAAAAACTCCTGAACATTCAATGAAATGGTTGAAGAAATGTTATTCCACATCTGCTCCTTCGAGAACAACAGTTTATCGATGGTTTAGTAAGTTTAAAATGGGTCGTACGAGCACCGTCGTAGACGCACCTCGCTCTAGAAGACCAAAAGAGGCTACGAATGCGGAAATCGTAAAGCAAGTGCATCGAATCGTTTTGAGTGATCGTAAAGTTGCGCGAGTTAGCTGAAGCCGTTGGTATCTCAAAAGAACGTGTGGGATACATTTTGCACTATGTTTTGGATATGAAAAAACTAGCTGCGCGATGGGTGCCGCGTTTGCTGATCGTCGACCAAAAACAGCAGCGCGTTGATGATTCAACGGCCGGTTTGGCGTTGTTTCAGTGTAATCGAGCGGACTTTTTTCGATGTTTTGTGACGATGGATGAAACGTGGATACATTACCATACGCCTGAGTCCAATAGGCAGTCTGCAGAGTGGCTGAAAAGCCACGAAAGCCGACCAAAGCGGCCAAAAGACCAACGCTCGGCCGGAAAGGTTTTGGCCTCCGTTTTTTGGATGCGCATGGCATAATCTCAACGGTTACCTGCTGAAGGGAAGAACAGTTACGGAAGAGTATTATGCAGCGTTATTGGACAAACTGAAAAAAGGAATAAAGAAAAAACGGCCCCATATGGCGAAGAAAACAGTTCTGTACTATCACGATAACGCACCATCACACACGTCCTTGAAAGCAATGGCCAAATTGGACCAATTACGATTCGAATTGTTTGCTCACCCGCCGTATTCTCCAGATTTGGCCCCCAGCGACTATTATCTGTTCCCAAACCTCAAGCGGTGGCTCCAGGGAAAGAGATTCACATCGAATGAGGAAGTCATCGCGGAAACCGAGGCGTATTTCGAAAGCTTGGACATTTCGTACTACAGAAAGGGCATCGAAATGTTGGAAAATCGCTATACCAAGTGTATCGCATATTTCGAAGGCAACTATGTTGAAGAATAAATATAACTTTGCCCAAAAAACGCTTGTTTTCATTAAAAATCCCGTGACTTTTCAGCCCATGTAGTATATTGCTACTATTACTTTTGCGGTTTCCCCTTACAGCAGAAGTAGATTCTGAAAATGTCCCACGAATATCGTGAAAGTGTATCAAGTATATTCTTCGAATATTCGACATACATACCGAATATGAAATATTCACCGAACATACCGAACATACCAAAATTGAAATAAAGCATCTACCTGAAAAATATTTTACCAAATACGGTCATGTTTTCACATTTAATACTTTACATTGGTATCACGAAATTCGGTAAGAAAAATGTTTAAACCAAAAAAGTTTGATTTTCTTTATATATGAGCGAGACACAACATCTTTTTTAAATATTCTTTTGTGACCTATACACGAAAAATATTTCTTGACGTTTCTATTTTCGACAAAAAAAATAACCATGTAACACCATTGATTCCAAAAATACGATTTAATACGTGAAAATTTTAATATTTAATTCATAAGAAACTGTTCTTTCATATAATCTAATAAACGAATGCTCCAAATAATGGGTGGATAAAATGTAAACGAGACTTTTTAAATTGCACGCTCGTCGGTGGCGTGAGGGGTCTGCAACGTTTTGGAGAGTAGAGGGGGGCTACCGCGTATTTCTCCATTCGGTAATAAATTACGTTACAAGGACAGCTGTATGAATGTATGCTGCGGCATTTGTGTCTAGACGCGTGCTGCATCTTGTTTTGTAAAAATATCTTTCGTTGTTCCTCTAGGTGCAGTGCCAATGGTAAAGATATACGACTATCATGATATTATTTATTCCTTGCATTTGCACTCTATATATGTGCAAGATAAGATAAGAGTTTCAAAACGAAATAAGAATTTCAACATGAAAATATGAAAAATTATTGATCTTAAATTTCTTATATTGAATATAACTACGAGGATGAATCAAATATAAACAGGAATTAATTTTTTGTTTAATTGAATCATCATAAAAATCAAACATACATAACTATTCTTCTACATAATCCCCGGACTTCGAAACACATTTTTCCCAACAGGTAAGCAGTTTTTTACTTCCGCTATCTTAAAATGAAGACTCCTGTGACAGCAGCCAATCACTCACGGAGGATTCGACAGAAGAATCGTTGTAAAATCTTTGTCCTCCAAGTACTTCTTTCAGTGGTCCAAACATATAATAATTGCAGGGCGATAAGTTCAGACTGTAGGGAGGGTGTTTCAGTGTAGTCCAGACAAGTTCTTCAATTTTTTGACGAGTTAAGGCAGCTGTATAGGACCGGGCATTGTCGTGAAGAACGATAACGTCTCGGATTGGAAATGCGCGTCTTTTCTGACGACATTTGCGTTTTGTTTCGTCTTAAAGTTGGCAGTAGAATGCGGCGTCCAAGAATACGACGTTCGTGAAGAAAATCAACGTGCAAAACACCTTTAAAGTCAACAAATATAGTTGCAAGAATTTTTCCAGCTGAGAGCCGAGTTTTGGCTTTGACGGGTGCAGATTCATTTTTATTTCGCCATTCCATATTGGCTTCTTTGGATTCTGAGGTGTAGTGGTGTACCCAAGTTTCGTCGCAAGTCACATTTCGGTGCAAAAATGCTTCCGCTTCGGCCTGATAACGTGTCAGTAGCCGATCGCACACATCCAAACAGTGCCGTTTCTGAATTTCGGTGAGAAGACGAGGAACCCATCTGGCGGACACTTTTCGAAACCCAAGGTTGTCAGTAATATTTGCCTAAGCACTGCCGAAGCTTATTCCTACCTCAGAAGCAATTTCAGCGACCGTTAATCAACGGTTACCCTCGATAAGGCTGCCAACCAGACGAATATTCTCCTCTATCACGCTGGTTCTCGGGTGAAGTCGGTGTCCCTCATTTTCAACAGTTTCTCGTCCTTCTAAAAATTGTTTATGCCACACATACACTTGAGTCTTATTAAGCGTGTTGTCCCCGAACTGTGCTTCAAGCCTTCTCAATATATCCGACAGTTTTACGCTTTCTGCAGTGAGAAGTTTAATAATAAATCGTTGTGTGTTGGACGAGGACACCTCCCGCTCTGACATTGTGATACTGATTAACGGAGCGCTAATGAGAGGTCGCGTAGAGAGGAATCTCCTTCAGGCATCCCCATCCACAACACTTAAAAGCCTGGCCTCTCTCCGGTCTCTCCGCCTCGCTGCGGATATAAAATAATTCCGGTTTATATTTGATTCACCCTCGTATGTAAAGCATATTGGTTCGGAAATGTTCAACTAATATTGGGAGTACAAATCAGTTTGGTCCGTTTTCAAAAAATGGTTCTGGCTGTTATGAATGTTTCATGGTAATAGCTGATTTCAGTGGTTTCAGAGAGGTTAGACGTCTGTCAATAATATTTAGTTTATATCGCTTTGAGTTTCTTACAAAACCCCAGTTCTATACTGTGTTGAATATGACAAATTTTGTGTTAACTAAGCAGTATTTGCGAGAGGTTTTAGTTTTCTGCTTTATTTAGAAGAAAAGTGCAGATGAAGCGCATAGAATGCTTGTAGAAGTTTATGGTGACAATGCTCCAACTGATAAATCATGTAGGAAATGGTTTTGACGTTTCAAGAATGGTTATTTCAGCGTTGAAGACAAGCTTCGCTCTGGACAGCCAAAAAAATTTGAATGCAAAGAATTGAATTGTAGAACTAACGTTTCCATTACGGGCCATCGGTATAGGCTACAATTGATTCGTTTGAGCCGTGCATTACGAGAGAAACGGCCGGAATACGAGAACAGACATGACAAAGTTATTCTTCTGTATGATTACGCTCGGCCTCATGCCATAAAAGTCGTAAAAAATTATTTTGGAAATGCGCATGGATATTTTACCGCACCCGCCGTATTCGCCAGACATTGTTCTTTCTGATTACGGGTTGTTCCGACGGATGCAGCAAGTATTGGCAGGTCATCGGTTCACTTCGTTCGCAGAAATCGAAAATTGGCTCTGTTACGTCCTGGAAGAGGATGTACGCAACAAATATCGCTTACTCGCGCGCTCGCAAGTCCTAAACATACCGGTAGGTCTGCAGATCAGGTCAAGGTCCAGAGAGGCCTATTTACTCCGATCACAGAACGTATGTTACGTGGTTCTTTATTTAGATCAAGGAACTTAATCTCTTTACCTGGCATAGGACCATATGAGCGTGTTGAGAGGGGAATTTAAATTTAGGTAATTGAAGGGAAATGAATAAATAATTTTAACAATTTGGTTA
>NW_014555437.1:0-7017 GCF_001313825.1 Dinoponera quadriceps
TTTTAAACAAAAAAACCGCAGGAACTAAGTTTACCACCTAATATATATAGTATATATATGCAATCAATATAAATAGCAACAAGTTGAAGTAAAAATAAATAATAATAAGAATACAATATATTATTATATGTAAAAAATATACATTCTGTCAAATAAATATCGGAAATTGTTCATTTCAAAAGTCCGCGTAAAAGATATGAAAACAAATTCTTTGTTGTAAGTTGGTACCAATGTACCTAATTGTCACGTAAAGTTTTGGCGCCATCTGTCAACCAGTTTGTTTACAGCTGTTGGTTTTGTTAGTCGACCTCAAGTATACTTTGCGATTTTTAAAATGGAAAAAATATTGAACAAAGAGTTTGCCTTAAATTTTATGTTGCCAACGAAATTTTTTGTGCTGAGTCGTTAAAAATGTTGGAGAAGGCCTACGGTGAGTCAGCTTTATCGAAAACATAAGCGTACGAGTGGTACAAAGCATTCAAAGAAGGCCGAGAAGTGGTTGAAGACTTGCCTCGTTCCAGTCAACCTTCAACGTCTTCGACTGACGAAAACATCAACAAAATGAAGGAAATAGTAATGTAAAATCGTCATTCAAATTAAGATGGCTCAGGATCTGGACATGTCTCGCGAATCCGTTTGCACCATTTTAGTTCATGTTTTGGGCATGAGACGCGTCGCGGCATGTCTTGTTCCGAAAGAGCTGAATTTTCTTTAAAAAGAGCACCGCAAACAGGTTGCTAAAGACATGCTTGAACGAATCAATTCGGACCCTACATTCATTAAACGCATCATAACGGGTGACGAGACGTGTATTTATGAGTTTGATATGCAAACTAGTCAACAAGCTTCGGAATCGCACTTCGATAACGAGCTGAAACCGAAAAAGCCACGTCAAAGTCGCTCGAAAATTAAATTCAATTGTTGACTGTTTTCTTTGACTATCGTGGTGTTGTCCACTCGGAATTCCTTCCAGAAGGACAAACAGTCAACGAACAATATTATCTGGGCATTATGAGGTGTTTGAGAGAGAATGTTCACCAGAAAAGGCCAGATTTATGGAAGAACAATTCTTGGATTTTGCACCACGATAATGCGCCGTCCCGACCCTTGTCAATGGGTCAATGCAAATTTTTGACTAAAAACTCAACGAATGTCATTGACCAAGCACTGTATTCGCCAGATATGGCCCCGTGTGACTTTTTTCTGTCTCCCAAACTCAAATTACTTCGTGGAAGACGTTTTGAGTCCGTTGAAACTATAAAACAAAATTCGCAGAAGGAGTTGCAGGCCATACCGGAAAGTGCTTATAAGAAATGTTTCGACGACAGGATTATTCCTTGGCATAAGTGTATCGCATCAAATGGGGCCTATTTTGGAGGCGACAAAATAAATTTTGATGATTTGGATAAACCAATATTTTGTGTTTTATTGAACAATTCCCGGTATTTATTTGACAGAACATATATGAATAAATTTTAAGTTTCCACAATTATTATTTTTACAATATATGTTAAAATATATTTCTTAAAATATATGAGAAATGAGAAATGCGCAGTGTTTCTACAATTTATTGTTACAGTATTGCAGAAAAAATAATATATTTATAATCGCAAATAATACAGGGTTTTCCATTAAGAGATTTCATTTTAAATTTCGCACTGTTGTTAACATTTAATCATTAAAGATAGAATTAATTAATCATTAAAGATAGAACTGTCATTCCTTAACAGCTGACAAGTAAAAAGTATACGGTTAACGAAAATGGAATGATATACTCTTCAGCAACATGTAAAAATTAGATTAAATATAAAAATTGTGAAAATTCAATATTCATTCATAAAAATGGTGATAATTTCGCGAAGACAGTTTGTAAATTTCGTGCAACTTTTGGTTGTAATGAAGCACCTTCTCGTTCAGCAAATGTTAACCTAATCAAGAAATTTGAGCGTTTGAGTCAAATTAGTGATGTAATGACCCCAACCCGTGCTCGACCAACCAAATCAACTGGAAACATTGCTACTATGACTAAAAGTGTCGTAGAAAACCCAAGTTTGTCTACTCTAAGACGTTCGTGGCAATTGGTCATATCATAAACCAGTCTGCATCGTATTTTGCATAAAGACATTTTGGCCTGCATGCTTACAAAGTCCAACTGACACAAGAATTGAAATCGACAGTCCATGTACAACGCTATACGTTCGTTGATTGTTCCCCGAACGCATAATTACTCAACGCGGAGACTTTAATTGGCCGTCTAGATCGTGTGATTTAACATCGTTAAACTATTTTCTTTGAGGCTATGTGAAGAATAAGGTCAACGCCAATGCTCCATAAACGATTCAAAAACTCAAGGACAATATCAAAAGTGTTATTCACGAAATCAGTCGCAATTATGTAAAAACGTGATGCGAGATTTCTTTAAAAAAATGACCATTTGTAAAAAAAAGTCGAGGCGACTATTTATTAGGTGAGCGAAAAAGTTTTGAGCTTTAGATTTCATACAACCGAAACAACAATTTAAATTTTATTTATCTTCCCGCCCTTTTGCGGTTTTAAAGCATTGATATTTAGCCTTCTAAAATGTCATCCGGTTTGGTGTTTGATGCACATAACCTCAAAAATCAGTAGTGTTCACCATGGTTATAACAAAAGAGCATATTCAATTTTCCATCCACTTCGCGTTTCATCTAAAGAAAAATACTGTTGAAGCTGCTGAAATGATTTGTGCTGCATATGGAGAGTACATACGCTGTAAGTCATGCTACGTGTGAAAGATGGTATAAAAAATTTCGCCAAGGAGATTTCAGTCTTGAAGATGAACCGCGTGCTGGACGCCCTCAAAAGTTTGAAATGGACGAATTACAAGCATTGTTGAATATAAACTCTGCGCAAACTGAAAAGGAGCTTGCAGAACAGCTTGGTGTTACGCGGCAAGCCGTTTCCGTACAATTACATACAACTGGAAAGGTTCAGAAAGAAATCAGATGGGTTCCGCATAAATGTCTGAAGACAACAAAAATCGACGGCATGACACTGCACTCACTTTGATTTCAAAGTTCCAGAAAAAAAGACTTTCTGCACAAAATTATTACAAGCGATGAAAAATGGATTTTTTATGATAACCCTAAGCGTAGAAAATCATGGGTTGACCTTGGTCAACCTTCGACATCAACGCCAAAGCCTAATATCCACGCCAAGAAGGTTTTGCTCTGCATCTGGTGGGATTGGAAAGATGTGTTGCATTACAAGTTTTTACAACCAGGTGAAACAATCATTCAATCACGGCAAACCGCTACCAATAACAATTGACCAATTTGAACGATGCATTAGAAGAAAAGAGGCCAAGGAAGTCGTAAAGTGATCCTGCTTCATGACAACCATATGTTGCGAAAGCGACTCAGGACTATATCTTTGCGTTAGGCTGGGAACTTCTCCCGCACGCAGCGTATAGCCCAGACATGGCGCCTTTCAGTTACTATCTATTCCGGTCGCTGCAGCATCACTTGGCTGATATACGAGGGTGGTCCCAGAAGTACCCGACCCAACAAAGAAAACACAAAAATTTTGGAAAAAAATGTATTTATTTTTCAACATAATCTCCTTTCAGCTCTATATACTTTTCCCAGCGATGTTCAATAAGTTCGATATCTTTTTTATAATAAGAACTGCTTTGCTCCTCAAAATAGCCATTAACTGCCGACATCACTTCTTCATCGTTAGAAAATCTTTGAAGTGATGGACCCATGTTTCATCCATGGTTATGAAACGGCGCAAAAATTCTGCTTTGTTGCTGCTATGAAACTTCGCTAAACACTCAATTGAAACATCTTCACGACACTGTTTTTGCTCGAGTGTGAGCAAACACGGCACCCATCTTGCACACAGCTTTCTCATGTGCAAATTTTCAGATAATATGCGATGTACCGCACTTTTTGAAATGCCTACTATGTCTGCTAGCTCGCGCACTTTCAGTCGACGATCATCCAGTACCGCTTTGTGGATTTTCTTCACCATTTCTGGAGTCGTCACCTTATTTGGTCGACCACTGCGATGCTCGTCTTGGCAGCTCGTACGGCCTCGTTTAAACTCTGCTACCCAATATTTTACTGTTGTAAACAAAGGAGCAGACTCACCCAGAGTAGAATCCAGTTCAGCTTTTATATTGATTGGGCTGAGGCCTTTCAAATAAAAGTATTGTATCACATAACGATGACCAATTTTCTCCATTTTCACAAATTCATTGAAAACGTTCACTATTGATGGCTGCCAAACAAATACTAAACAACGTGGCGTCTTCAAACTTGAAACATATGCTTTATAGATTATGTACTTTCTAATACAGTGATATTTTTCAAACAACTACCGCTATCTCTAGGTCAGGTCGGGTACTTCAGGGACTACCCTCGTACATTTCATGAGATTTGAAGAGATACGAAAATGCATTAATGACTTTATCGCTTCGAAACCGGTGAGCTTCTATTGTCAAGGAATTCGCAAGCTACCCGAAAGATGGCAAAAGGTCATTAATGCAAAGGGAGAATATTTTGCTGATTAATATTTTTTTATTTGTTTTTCAATAAAGATTTTGCCAAAAATAACTTAGGACTTTTTTGTTTACCTAATATTAGATATCGTGTATTTTGCATTAGAATAAAAATATCATTATTTAAAAAAAAAATCTTTGTTTTTCTAACAATTTAAAATGAAACCTCTTAATGAATAACCTTGTATATATAGTCTGTTTGACGAGATCGTGTGCGGCGAAACTCGAAAACGACTTGGGATAATAAAATACTTTCTACTAATTTTATAGCATAATCTTTAGACAAAGACCTCCATATAAATCAAATCTGTCGAACTAACTGCTTGACGGTCCGTATCTTTTTTCCTCGGAGCTTAAACTTTATGAGCGCACAAACATTTTCTGTGGGATTTACATCTGGCGACTGTGAAGGCCAATCCAGTATGTCAATGTCATTTTTTTGTTTCCACGCAGTACAAAGTCTACTCCAATGTTTTGGATCATTGTCCTTTTGTAGTAGCCAATTTTCATTTTCCTTTGTAAGGTGGGCAATCTGCCCACCTTTGGGCAGATGGTAATAAAGCCCTCTGATATATTTTGACCTATATTTTGACCATTTTGTCACCATTCAAATTTTCTGTGAAGATGTGCAAAGTGCCAAATCTCTGCTTTGAGAAACAGCTCTAGACGTGCACCTTTACCGGATGTTTAATGGTCCGCTCGATGAGTCTACTGGCGTGGAAAGATTAGGCACGTCTGATAAAAGAATTTGCCCAAAAAGAAGCTTCGTCTGAATAAATTACATTGTCCCAATAGCAGTCCAAAGTTTCTTTTGCCCAAGCAAATCTTTTTTCGACGTGTTTTGCGGACAGTAACGGTTTCTTCATTGTGCTCCGAAATTTCACTTCATGAGCCAATAAATGTCTTCTTATAATATCACATGATATATTTAGACCCTTTTTATGTAAAACCGTTTGCCCGCCACATAATGATAAAAGAGGATTCTTTTCAAATACCCGTAAAATCATTTTGTCAACGTTTTTCACGTCGGAATAGTGTTTCTCCTACTTACTTACAAATGTCTTAGACGTTTCCATGTACTTAGCAGCTGCTCCGTACGACATTTTTGGTCCTTTCGGACGCAAACATAGAAACACGGCTTCGTAACGTGATGCGTACGCGACATTCATGGTGAAATATATCTTTCTGTAACTAAGGTTAATGACATCTAAGGCTTTCTATACAAAGCATCTTGGGAGAAGAATCCTGCTTGCGTTCAAATCCCCCCTCTGACGGTTTCTAAGAAGAAAGTTTCGTCGTTCACGTTCTTGTCAAACAGACTGTACTTGGCAAGTGTAATGAAAAATAAAATTAATATTCAATTTATACATTATATCTCGAGAGCTATATGTCGTTTCTTTGTTAAAAAGTTGTTATAAATATATAACTATGTCATATTGTTAATACTTTGTTGATAACAAACTTGTTGCATAGTTTGAGGACAATACACGACAATGACTGGGTATCGTTCTATTTGCATTTTTGCCGTCATGTTGTCACGATGCTTTGAACGGAATTGTAAATCATCAGTTTTTGTCATAATGCTGACAACATAACGTACCAGAGCACTGTTTATTTTTGAAATTCGACATCCGATTGCTTGTATGAGCATTCATTTTGCTACATTCAATGACACATTCAATGACATTCTATTCAGTGTTAGCAAATATATAGCAAACATATAACAACACGTGCTATGTGTTAATTTGCTGAAAATGCTCAATCACACTTGGTTATCTGGGCTGCTGTATTTTTGCCGACACTAGCTAAAATAGTACACCGTGCTCGATTGCTACCGGAATTTTATCAACATATCCCATATAGCAAATTTTATTTAAGGAATGTTTTACAGACATCATTTTCATCGCAATAACCATGGGATACCCTAAGATATTCTTATATATCCGTTACATTTCCAGCAGATGCACAAGTATCGGTCTCAATGATATCCTACCGATATCTTAAACGATATCCAAAAGATATCCGAAGAAATATCGTAAGATATTTATCTAGGTAGCAAACATACGTGTCATATGTTGGTCATTTGTATTAACATGTCTAGTATTCTAATGTAGTATTTCCCAGTGAGAAACGACTTATCGAATCGTCGTCAAATCTACGTCGATTTTGTATAATTTCAATTATTTCGACATCGATTTAATATCAGTCGGTGCACACATTTCTCTGAGTCGAAATAATATCAAAATTATCTTATTATTTAGACATTGTGAAATTTTAATAGGATATCATAAGATATCCTATTGGAATATACCGAATATGAGGATATTAAGACATCTGGGACATTGAGATCGCACTTGGAAGTCTGAAACAATTTGAGACATCTTAAGGATAAAGTGTGCTGTGTGGCTAATATATAGCACGCTGTTTATAATATAAGGTCTAGTAAAAAGTAATCCATTATTTTTGTATCAAAT
>NW_014555438.1:0-7005 GCF_001313825.1 Dinoponera quadriceps
GAATGGAAACTGCCGCACGAGCCAAGACCGAAAAATGCGCGCCAAGTTCAGTCGAATGTGAAGGTTTTGCTTACAGTTTTCTTCGATTGCAGGGGCGTAGTGCATCATGAGTTCTTGCCACAGGGTAGAATAGTCAATAAGGAATATTACCTTCAAGTTATGCGCAATTTGCACGAAGCAATCCGCCAGAAACGCCCGGATTTGTGGAAGAACAAAAATTGGCTTTTGCACCATGATAACGCCCCTGCTCACACATCGTTGCTTGTGCGCGAATTTTTGGCCAAAAATAACACAATAATGATGTCGCAGCCACCGTATTCCCCAGACCTGGCCCCCTGTGACTTTTTCTTGTTCCCAAAACTGAAGAGGCACATGAAAGGACGACGCTACGATTGAGGAGATAAAGACGGCATCGAAGGAGAAGCTTAACAAGATCACAAAAAATGATTTTTTGAAGTGCTTCGAGGGTTAGAAAAAACGTTAGAACAAGTGTATAATATCTGATAGGGACTACTTTGAAGGAGACAAAATAGATATTCATGAATAAATAAATAATTTTGGAAAAACAAAATTCGCGATACTTCTTGAACAGACCTCGTACATTAGTATTTAAGTGTTCACCCTATAAACACGTAATATTACCACGAATATGAAATAAATTTTATTAAATATTAAAATAATATTTTTATAATTTTCTAAGAATGTTATGTAATAATTTTTAATATTATAGGAATATTTTATTGATGTTATATGTCCACTTCGCATAATATTCTTGGTACATTATAAAAATGGTTTTACAATGTTTAAAGAAAGTAAAATAATAATAATTAGGAAAAAACATATATATATACAGGGTGCGCCAGCTAAATTGGGACTAATTTAAATTTGATTTTCTCGTTAATTTTTACTTACCGGATAAACGCTAGCTGGCGTTAAAATAGTACACACGCATCTATAAAGCAGTCATGAAGTAAAAATAGCCGAATCAACACAAACAAGTTCGGAGCTCAACTGAAGAATTGCGATTGTCGAAAGTTTTCGCTGAGCATATTCCACCTGAGATTATGAGGTTCCTTGGTTATCCGAAATCGGCTGTTTATCGGGTGGTTCGGAAGTTGTCAGCTTCTAAGCAATCTGAGAAACATTCCTGTGATCCGGTAAGGAAGAAACAGTCACGTGAAAGGATATCAAGAAACCCTGAGGTATTGGAAAAAACCTAGGATTTAATTTTAAAGGATCCTAGGATATCGCTCCGAAGATTGGTTTCGATCTTGGGTGTGAGCAATAACCACCATGCAAAGAATTGCTGAGGGAGATCTCAGATACACATTTTACGTCATTAAAGTGCGACGAACGCTTTCGGAAGACGCCAAGATCAAGAGAATTGCCCGCTGCCGCTTGTTGCTGTGCTCGCTCAAGAACAAAGCATCTGGCCGCCTTTTCGGACGAAAAGATCTTCACTGTGGATGCTAAGGTGAATCGTAGGAATGATTGTTGGCTCGTACAAGAACTCGAGGATGTCCCTGTTGTAGCCAGGACAAAGTTTCCAGCGAGCGACTACGTGCTGGGCGTCGTCTCCAGTGATGGTGACGTCATGCCGCCTCATTTCTTTGAGAAAGGTGAGACGGTTACAAAAGAGATATACGTGCAGGTTTTATCGACGATAGTAAAGCCTTGGATGGAGAATATAACCTCAGAAAGGCCGTACATATTTTAACAAGACGACGCACTCGCTTACACAAGCAATTTGATTCAAAACTGGCTGTCTGACAACGTCGATATGTTTTGATTAAAAGCGTTTGAGCCCCCAAATAGTTCAGCCCTTAATCTATTGAACTACTACGTTTTGAGCGCTGTTGAGAGAGTCAGGAATAAGTGGAAACACCCTAATGTGGCATCTCTACGGATCGCAATTCAACAGACATTTACAGACTAGACCGAGATCAAATGCAGAAAGTATGTTCTCGCTTCAGACCGAGGATTGGCGCGGTGATTGATATAGGAGGCGGCTATATAGAGTGAAAATTTACAGAAAGTGTCCCATAACAAAATATGCAAGCCATTTTTTGTAAAATTCATTTATTATTTAATAAACGACTTTTACAGTAAAATGTAACTTTAGTCCTAATTTAGCTGACGCACCGTGTATACATGTATACTCCATATATCTCATATAAACATTGTAAAGCATTAGAAGACATTCGGATATGTGAATCGCTACGATATTTTAGGTGGCCTCACAATTTAACGGAAAAAATTTAATAGACTGAATTTCAGCGATTTTCTGCTCAAATGCAACGAAAACAATTCATTCTTTAAATGAACAATCACGGCGATAAAAATGAATCGTTTACAACAATATGAAGCGAAAAAGGTCCTGGGGAAAATGAAATGAGCCACAGTTAATCACTCCAAAAGCCGGTCTGCATCTTGTTCTTAATTGACTCGATTGAAAGTAGTAATCGATAAAAAGCGTCCGGTCAATCGGAAAGATGTTTTCTTCCATCAGAATAATGCCAGACTTCACATCTCTTTGTAGATTCGATAGAAATTGGTGCAGTTTGGCTAGAATGTCTTACTTCACCTACCATATTTCTCTAACCTTACATTTTCGTATTACCACTTATTCCAGTCCCTACAAAAATCTCTTAAATAGAAATGTTGTATCGTAAGAAAAACGGAAAGTGTGCAGAGAACTCTTAGAATTTTTTAAAAGAATACTAGTCTGTTTCAACACTCATACATGTAATAAGTAATATAAGAATTGGAGCAAGAGGCATTGCTCCCTACGCGCGCTCGTCCAGCGAAAATGAAGCTTTCGCCGATTACCAGTCGAAGCGCGCGTCTCCGGCCTGCGAACAGCGTTACTACCAAAGTATCACCGAAATATCTCGGCCAATCGACACCCGTACCGTGTTGCTTTTCGGCTCCGCACCAGGTAGGCCCGCCCGGCGAGTCCACCGTACCGCAAGGAGCACGAGACCGCGTGCCCTTCAATCCAGGGCTCGACCGGTGCGAACACAGCTGGATGCTCACCTCCAGCGGCAAGATACGTTGCCAGTACCGATTGCACTCAACCGAGGGATACCAAGCGCGAGATAATAACGTATCCCGCAAGTGCATTCTGTTGCATGCACTTTGGTTCTTAACCGCAGTATCTTAGTCATAACAACAACAACGCGAATCTTATATTTATAAACACACCTGCCAAACGCACACGGGAGCCCGTGAGCACAACACCGCGCCCGCTTCCCGCCATAGCGCTAAGCGCTGATACCGTCTCGCACCGATCGCAGCGTGTAAATTTTCATATACACACAGCACCGCTGTTTCGCGAAATTGACACACCGAAAATTCGGCTAGACAATAAAGAAGAATACCGCGAAACACGAAACGACTCGTGTATACACTCGTGTATACACCTACCGCTGTAATATTTATATCTGTCACTCTCCTCAGACGCGTGAATTTAAAGCTCCGACAAAACACGCTCGATTCAACAACTATACCGAGCTACTTGGAGACATATATACAGTGACTAACAAAAATATTTGAACGTTTGGATTTCTTATCTTTAGCACATAAAATATGTATGTTAATCCTGAATATTTAAAACAATTTAGTGTCTATAGCAAGAAGGAAGTCCCAAGATTATGTTAGTAAAATTAGAAAATAATCCAATCGCATGTATAGTGTTTACGACAGATTTTCTTGAAATACGCACCAGGCATGAATAACAAAAATATTCAAACGTTTCAAAGTTATTTGTGTTTTGGTTTGTATCTCAATGCTGAATGTAAACATTAGCATTAAATGTAAACAAAGTAACATTTAGTTGATCACAAGATATCGTTTGGGTAAGAGTAACGTACAGTTGTGCAGTATAATAATGAATATGAATAGGAAAAAGTCAGAAACACAAAACTGTGAACGAATGAAATGATATTAAAACTAGACGTAGAGATGGAAAATCTTACAATGAGATTGCGAAAATTGTAAACAGAAGTAAATCTACAGTGCATTACATAATAAAGAAGTTTGAAAATCAAGGAACTGTTGCTAATAAAGCTCGTTCAGGTCGTCCGAAAAAATTGACAAGCAGAGAAGAGAAAACTATAATTCGCGAAATAAAAAAAGATACTGCAACTTCTGCTACCAAATCGGCAAATATGATTGAAAAAATGTTTGATAAGCAGGTTCATCCCCAATAGTGTCGACGGCTACTGTGGGACAATAATTATCACCGCAGAGTGCCAAGAAAGCAGCCTTACATTAATAAAATAAATCAACGAAAAAAATTGCAATTCGCAAAAACTTATATTATTAAAAATAATTGCTTCTAGGACCAAGTCATATTCTTAGACAAATCTAAAGTCAATGTCTTAAGTTCGGTTGGGTGGAATTATGTATGGCAAGAATTAAATATAGACTTGCAAGCAAAGCATTTAAAACGAACAGTCAAACATAGAGATGGCAATATCATGGTATGGGGCTGCATGGCAGCTAATGGAACCGGAAAATTAGTATTTATCGATGGTATACTCGATAAATATAAGTAAATATTAAAACAAATAATTTAAAAGATAGTGCCAGAAAACTGGGGTTACTGGAAGATTTTTACTTCTAACATGATAATGATTCCAAACACACAGCTTGGATTGTTAAGGAATGGATCATTTATAATACACCACACATGTTAAACACTCTCCCACAAAGCCCGGACCTCAATCTGATTAAGCACCTGTGGGCAGAAATCGAGAAAAGACTAAATAAATATCAAATTACGTCAAAACAAATGCTAATAGATAAAATAACAGAAATATGGAATTCTATTGAAACTAGCTTTACAAAAATGCTGTACATAGTATGGAACGTCGTTTAAAATAACTAGTCAATGTAAATGATAGTGCTACAAAATATTGATACATAAAAATGTAACAATATTTCCGGCGTTCGAATACTTTTGTTACCCATGCCTGGGGCGTATTTCAAATAAATATGTTGGAAACACCGTATATGTGAATGGATTATTTTTTAATTTTATAAACATAATTTTGGGACTCCCTTCTTGCTAGAGACACTAAATTGTTTTAAATATTCAGGATTAACATACATATTTTATGTGCTAAACATAAGAAATCTGACCGTTCGAATACTTTCGTTAGCCACTGTATATCCGAATAAAACGGAAAAATTAATAGACTTCGTTCCTTCACTAACTCGCTCATATACACACATACATTCCTAAGAACGCCTGGCAATCCGGCGAGTAATTTTGGAACCACCAGTCCTCGGCCGGATATTCTCTTGACCTCGCGGGATCAGAGGATATCGCGATAGTTAACCAAAGCACGGTCAACAGTACTGAACGATCGCCCTACCCCAACCAGAGGCTGTCCAACAGCACCGAACTTAAAAACCAGGAGGGACCGGTTGCAGAATGTTGATTTAAAGCAAACTTCTAAATTATTTTAACATAATATTATGTAACTTACAGTCTCGTAGCTTTTAACTTAAGATCGTTCTTGCCAAAATTCTCTTGTCTTTAATAATCGGTCGATTATAAAAAACGTCGAATATTTTGAAGCTGGCTGACCATCCTGTTAGACTTTTGCATGTGTATAATCTGCCTACGCACTACATGCATATGTGAGAGAGAGGTAGGTCTAGGCCCGACTCTGGGCTGTAGCGCCATTCACGATAATGATCCATAGTCTCCTTCTTATACATCAACTCCATATATCGTACGTTATTCTATTTAATTTAGGGAATTTAACGCCGCCTATCTTATTTACATATGCTATAGTTGTTGTGTTATCTATTTTTAACAATTGTTCACAACTCGTCAAATCTGAAGCGAACGCCTTTACGCTCTCAAGGGCCGCCTGTAACTTCAAATTATTGATATGTTCTTAGCTCACATTCTGATCCCAGATTCCTAGATAAGCTATTTCGCCGTCGCAATACGCTCTCCAACCAGCATTTGAAGCGTCTGAAAAAATTATCTTTTTGTATAACATTTGTCTTACTGGATTTTACGCCATTCCAATTTGATATTGCCACCAATCAAATTCGGATTTAGAAACGGTGATATTCGCATTATTGTGTCAAAGTTTCCTCCGGATTTTAAAGAGGCCAAGTAAATCTGGCGTTTGAAGGGTCTCACGTGAAGACGACCATACGACACCGCTGGACATGCAGCCGAAATTTTCTCAAAGTAATGTGAAAACTTCCTGATCGAGCACTTAGATAAAATTATAGCATTTAATATTAATTTAATGACATGATATTTTTTACCTTTGACAGATTCAAGCGTAATCGTTTCTGTGTTGAGAAAAAATGCCAAACATTGACATGATGTTGTTGGGCTTAATTGACTTTTAGTTTCATTGATAACAAAGCTTAATGATTCTAGTAACTGGCGAGTTCTTGTGATGTTTACTTCATATTCGAACTTGTCCTTACTGAAGAGGAGTATCGTCCAAATATCCGATTGATAATAGTCCTTCTTTTCTTAAATAGCTTAGCATCGGCTTTATTATTTTTGTAAAGACCCATAGTGCTGTACTTAAGTCAAATGAAAGGCAAGTAAATTCGAAGGTTTGATTGTTTCACAAAAAACGAAGATATTTATAACAATTTTTATTAATAGGAAACATAAAATACGCATCTTGAAGACCCAAGCTGGCTAAATAACAACCCTTGATCATAAACTTAACTGCCGTCCTAACGTCCTCCATTTTGAAGTGTTCAGTAGAGAATACCTATTTAATTGTTTCAGATTCAAAACACATTGTATTTTCCTATTAATCTTGGATATTAAGGAATCAATTTTCTTTTATATCGTCGTTTCATAGGGTTGTATTTTTCGATAGCACCTAAGTCGAGTAAGTGATTGATCGAATTCCGCATACTTTCCTCGTCTTCTCGTCATTTAATGAATTACAGTCAACCCTCCTATAACGCGGTGAGTGCGTACCGCGTTATATGGAAACCGCGCTATAA
>NW_014555439.1:0-285 GCF_001313825.1 Dinoponera quadriceps
TATTTTTCTTCACTCATTTATTCGAAATTTAATAAGGAATCGAAATATCGGAGCCGCATTGTCGTATCTGATTCGGATGTACATGTAATGTCCAATCGTTTATAATCGCGTCCGCTGCGGCGCGGCGCGCAGAGGGTAAACGTATGATCGCTGTTAATTATTTACCTATTGCGAGTAACCAACATTTTTTTTCACTGGTTTATTCGAAATTTTGTAAGGAATCGAAATATCTAAGCCTCATTGTCGTAACTTATTTGGAAGTACATGTAATGTCCAATCGTTTAT
>NW_014555440.1:0-11535 GCF_001313825.1 Dinoponera quadriceps
CCATCTTATGTGCCCCTCGAAGTCACAAAACTTTTATCTGAAACATTTTCCTTTAAAATGTTGCATTTACGAAAAAATCGGGTGAGACGGGTTGTCTGGGACACCCTGTATATACGAGGGCAAATCAATAAATATCCTTGTTAGTAATGAAGACGCAAGTTTTCCACAAAATTTTTTTTATTTTTCAATGTAATCCCCTCTTAAGAAGATATATTTTTCCTAACGTCCCTGCCATTTTTTTAACCCCTCTGAAAAATATGATTTCTCTAACTCTGCAAAATGGGCCTCTGTTCAGCTATGACCTTCTCATTCGACGTGAATCTTTTTCCACCAAGGCAATTTTTTAAATTTGAAAACAGGAAGAAGTTGCAATGGGCCAAATTCGAAAAGTACGGTGAATACGGCAGCAATTCATAGCGCAATTCGATCAATTTGGCCGTGGCGACTGCAGAGGAATGAGCCGGGGCATTATCGTAGTGGAACAACACTTTTTTTTCGCCAAATAGGGCCATTTTTTCTTCAATTCAATATCGAATCAGTCCAATAAATCAGTATAGTACTGCCCTGTGATAATTTTTTCCTTCTTCAAATAGTTGATGAAGATCACGCCTTGCGCATCCCAGAAATCAGCGGCCATCATCTTTCCAGCCGACGGGACTGTCTTGGCCTGCTTCGGAGCACGTTCGCGGAGTGAAGTTCACTGTTTTGACTGTTCCTTGGTCTTCGATACGTAGTGATGGATCCAGGTTTCATCAACGGTTACGACTCGATGCAAAAACTCCTAGGGATTGCGCTTAAACAGCTCCAAACACTGCTTCGAAATTGATAGCCGCATCCACTAGTTGTCCACCGTGAGCAATCGCGGCACCCATCGAGCCGACAACTTTTTCATTTTCAGGTTATCATACAAAATATTGAATGCCGTTCCGTACGACATGCCTATAGCCTCTGCTACTTCATGCACTTTCGTTCGGCGATCAGCGAGAATTATGTCGTGGACCTTTCCAACAATTTTTTCAGTAACTACGTCTGCCGGGCGGCCTGAGCACTCCTCATCAAAAATAAATGAATGTCCACGTTTAAGTTCGTGAACCAATATCTAACAATTGTCATAGATGGTGAAGGGTTCCCATAGACAGCATCCAACTTCGTTTTTATTTCTTCACACGTTTTTCCATCCAAAAATAAAAAGCGAATTACGGATCGATATTGCTCTTTTTCCATTGTATCGAAAAACATCAAACACGGTCACTACGAATTGCTGTCAAATTAAAACTATCTCATGAATCACTCTGAAATTTTGTATGGCGTCGTTTGAAAGATGGTGGTACACAGTGGTATTACCAAATTGCATCAGCAACGCCGCCTGTCTTCAAACACGAGTACTTATTGATTTGCCCTCGTATGTATATATATGGGTGTGTGTGTGTGTGTGTGTGTGTGTGTGTGTGTGTGTGTTGGATGAGTGCAAAGGTTCATTTCCGATTCCAATTGATGTCATTAAGAGAGTTGTTTGGTAGCACTATTGATTGTTATATATATGTATTGCGTATCTATAGAAAAATGACCTTCAATGGTCATTTGGGCGAAAGACTTGTGTGTTTTGATTGAATTTACATTGTGAAAAAAAAATTGTTTAATAAGCGGAGAAAAATTGCATGTACGGCATGTTATACTTTATACATTTCGAAAGGGCGTAACAATTGGAACTGCCCTGAAAAATATTCAAGATGCCTATTAGGATCATGCAGCAGTAATTCGAACTGTTAAGAAATGGTTTGCGAAATTTAGACGTGATGATTTCTACCTTGATGACCAGGCATGCTTTGATCGATCTTCTGACATTGATGATAACGTTGCGCAATTTAGCGGAAAATAATTTACAAATTTCAACAGAAGAGATTGCTGCGAGATTCAACATTGACAAATCTACTGCATTTCGACATTTAAAAAAGATCGGGTACACTTTGAAATATGTAGATGCCGCATTTGCTAACCGAAATAAACGAATCGAATTTCTGTAGCTATTTCTTTGCTTGACCGATTAAATAAACAGCCGTTTTTAGATCAACTGATGACTGGCAATGAAAAATGGATTCTGTACAAGAGGGTTCAACGCAAACGCATTTGGAAATTTGCAGATGAACGTTCAAAATGCATGGTAAAAGCCGATTTGCATCCTGAGAAAGTGAAGGCTTTCTGTTTGATGGGATTGCAAAGGAATAATTTATTTTGAGCTACTCTTCATTGGCCAAACGATTAATTCTTACAGTACTGTCAACAATTAGACAATTTAAAATAACTCCTGTTAATCCAGGAGAAGCGTATAATTCTAGCCAATCGTAAGGGCCAATCGTTCTTTAACACAACATCGTGAAACCATACACTGTAAAACAAACCTTACGCAAACTAATAAAACTGAAACAGGATGTCATATCATATCACGTCCATTGTACTCTCCTGATATCGTTTTATTAGATTATCACTTGTTTCGATCATTGAAAAACAATTTGAAATAGAAAAAATACACATCTCTGGAAGCCGTCAATAACCTTCTTTCTTCTTTCTTCAACGCAAAACTAAGATCGTTTTATGATCAAAGTACTCGTATGCTACTAGAACGTTGAGAAAAGATTAGAAAACAGCGGCGATTACATCATTGATTAATAAAAAAATTACATACAAAAAATTTACATGCCAAATGATAAATCGGACATGAATTTTTGCACTCACCTAATATATATAGTAAATAAATGTATTGCAAAATAAAAATTTTCTTGTTAAAAATATGTTGCATAATCACATCAATGTGATTGCGGATGAAAAAAGAAAAAGCAAGACTCGAATCTACGATACACAGAATCTTATTCTCCTCGGTCGCTTCACGCTCGCGGCTAGGGCTGTTATTTACAACTGCCAGAAATCTTATATAACGGAAAACTTTAAACATTTTTTTTTCGCAAATGCTTGAGAGTTACATCTAATTACTCTATCAGTTCGTCCAACTATAAACTGTACTTCGCCACATTAATGGTCTCATTTGGCTGAAGGAATTCATAATACACCACGCCCTTAAAATTTCACTAGACGTTCAATAGAACCTCCTTTGGATGAAACCACGGCTTAGCCACTGTTTGCGCAGGTATGTCGCTGGTTTTCCATGATTTCTTGCGGTTAACATTATTGTATAGGATCTAGCTTTCATCGTCCGTTATGGTTTTCTTCAAAAAAAGTTCTTTTGATGCCGCTGAAGCAGCATATCGCAAATGTTCATATGTTCCACTAGCTGCTGTTCGCCCTTTTCGTGTGGCATCCAATCGAGTTGAAAATCCTAGCTTGTTCAGGTGGTCATGTACGGTGTAGACAGATTTATGCAGAGTATCGACGAGTCCTCTAACAATCATTCGCGGATTATCGCGCACGAGGCCCTTAAAAAGCGTTTCATCAATCTCCTAAGGCCAGCTAGAGCGAACTTAATTTTTCGCATTGAAATCGCCAGCTTCAAACTTTCGATACTATTTCTAAACTGTCTAGCGGGTAACGCAAACATCTCCGTACATAGAGGACATCTCATTCAGAGTCTGTGAAGTCATGCTGGAAACAATACAGCATCACATGGCGAAAGTCGATCTTCTGGTTTTCTATCAGGTTCTTCATTTTTCTACTTGATTTCTGCCGAAACGGTTGCACTTAGGAGGGCCTACGAGATTCTCTTGGTAGGGTCACAGATCTGGGAAGATTTGTTGACGAACATAAAATCGTCTGGAGCGCCCTTCTCACTGATTACCATAGCAATACGAAATTTGAGACAAACTTTCCGAACAACCTAATATATCTACGATGCAGTGTAATGTATATTTTTATGAAACTGTATTTCTAAAATCAATTCAATATCTGCATTGATTATAAACAATAGATAGTATCAACGCTCTTCAATTATTTCTAGACTACCAGAATCCGTTGATAGTTATGAAAATTTACAGGGCTGATGATTTTTAAGCGCTAGCAGGAGGGTAGTTTCTCTCACAGTATTACGGAAATACATATTCATATTTTTCTTTTTAGGTTAAAATAAAGAAAAAATTATCTTCAAATTATGATAATCAGGAAAATCATTCGCAATATATGATTTAAGATTGTAGCGATCTTCGAATAAAAATTGAAACAAATTTTTTTCAAGTTTAACTTCAGTAAAAGGACAAAAATTGCGAAAAACAAACAATAAGATTGTGCAAAATATGTCAATATTAACATAAATAAACAAAAAACGGAAAAAATTGTGCGCGTGTGAACATTCACACAAATTAAAATTTCTGTTGAGAAAATACTACTCTTGTGGTGGTGGAACGATATACGCTAGAAAAAAAATTTTGTTGAAAACGAGTGCCGGAAGATTTCCATAATCGACAAAATTCAAATGCATGCATTCAACCATAAAGATGGGAAATTCTGTAGATGATCTCAGCATTCTGTGCAAAGGATAATTCATTTTCACTTTACTGAATGTTGTGTTGGATTTGTACTTTACAAAATAGGAAAAAAATAGTTTATTATTCACTAGAGACCGAAAGTGCATCATTCACCACAAAGTTTACTGGTGCATAAATATTCACACAAACTAAAATTCGAAGGACCTGTCGAAGGCCCCGGTAGCTTGTGAAAAATAACAGTAGTTTCTAACGTATATCCACAGAATATAAAACTATTGTCATTTGTTTGTACGAACTACCAGGACATTCGGCAGGAATTTTAATTTGTGTGTATGTTGCGCGCGCACAATTTTTGCGGTGAAAAGTGAGCTTCCAGACTCTAATGATTAACTTATTTTTCCTAGTCTGGGACATTCATTAAAGTACAAAAGTAGTATCCTTTGCTTACACAGAATGCTAAGATTATCAGCAGAAATTTTTGTTGGTATTGCTGAGTATGCACACTTGAATTTTGTGGATTTTTTTGTACAAGCCATCGGGATTCTCGGCAGAATTTTAATTTATGTGAATGTTTGCACGTACAATCTTTCTCGTTTTTCTTGTTTATTTATGTTAATATTGATAAATTTTGCACATTTTTATTGTTTTTTACATATTTTCATTTTTTTACCGAGGTGAAATTGGAAAAAAATTTTTAATTTTTCCTCTTTGATAAAGTCTGGCATGATCTTATCAAAATTAAAACTAACTTTTCTAATAATTACTTCAAATATCTTAAATCATACTTGGAAGATCGCTTTGAGAAATGCGGAAAAGCGATAACCCATAAAATTAAATCTGGAGTATCTCAGGCGTATTTGGACCTATCTCATATCTTCTTTATACTGCTGACTTTCCAATTTTACCTCTAATCACGACAAGTACCTTTGTAGACGTCACTGTAGTATCAACATCGCATATTGACTCAACTATAGCCAGCAACATATTACAAACTAGCCTTAACGAGATTTTACGATGGATAAGAAAATGGAAAATAAAAATGAATGAAATAAAGTCTGTTCATGTCATTCATCTGTTCTGACCTTCACCAGGCGAAACATGCCCTTCAGTATTACTCAATGGAGTCCAAGTCCCTCTAACTGAAAATGTCAAATACCTAGGTATGCACTTAGTTAAACATCTTACCTAACATAAACATATCTTCACTAAGCAAAAGCAGCTCGGTCTCCTACTACGCAAGGTGTACTGGATATTATATAGAAAATCTAAATTATCCTTAAAAAATAAACTACTAATATACAAAAGTATTATAAAGTTAATTTGGACTTACGGGATATAGCTGTGGAGAATTGCCACGAGCTCAAACCTAGAAATACTGCAAAGGTTCCAGCCAAAGGTATTTGAAATCATTGTTGACGCTCCCTGGTTTGTCACAAACGAAATTTTTCATAATGACTTTAACATTCCAACGGTTAAAGAAGAAATTTCCAAACGGTTAATAAATTACAAAGCCAGATTCGAATATTCCAATGAATATTGTAAAGGACCTCTTGAAAGATACGATTACAACTATTGGGTCTATGCAAACTCACAAAAAGATATGCGCCGGGTACGGAGAGAATGCCGTAAGCGAAAGTGTGTGTCGGAAGTGATTTACGAAATTTCGTTGTGGAGATTTTAATCTCCAAGATGCTTCTTGCTCTGGTCGGCCAGTCACTACTGATGTCGATCAAATTAAGGCTTCAATCGACTCCTACCGGCATTCGACGACTACAGAGATCGGAGGACATAACCTCAACATTGACCATACAACTGTTTCGAGACATTTACGTAAGCTTGGGATAGTAAACAAGCTTGATGTTTGGGTGGCGCACGAACTGAACGAAAAGAATATAATGGACCGAATAACGTTTTTCAAAGTCATTCTAAGGTCAAACGTTTTTCAAAGTCATTCTAAACTCAAACATTTTTTAATGTCTGATAGCTTTTTTAAAACTCTACAACTTTTATTACAAACATTTTGTTGTAATTATTATTTTTTTAAATAATTAGCCGTTCTGAAATTTCTGGCAAATCCTGTATATATATATTAGGTGGTAAACTTAATTCCTGCCGCTCGCTATTAGAGGATATTATATTTCAATGTCAATATTTTGTAGCCATACCCTTTGCAGCAATAACAGCGGCACAATGATGTGGCATCAATTCAATTAGTCGATTAATGCAAGTAAATGGAATTTTATCCCATTCTTTCTTCCTTCAACGATTTGAATAGAGCGGCCTTATTTGAATGTGTATGCTTTCGAATTTGACCGTCTAGCTGTTCCCACAAGTGTTCTATCGGGTTCAAGTCCGGTGATTGGAATGGCCAGTTTAAACCCTCACATTTGTAATAGAAAACCACTTCTTTAACAACTTTGATGTGTGTTTGAGGTTATTATCCTGCTGAAATATCCAATCCTGTGGCATTGCTTCTTCAACATATGTTAATAAATATTTTTCTAATATGTCCTTGTAAACAGCAACGTTTATAGTTCCATTGATCTCAAGTAGAGCGATTCCTTGTGCAGAGAAAATTCCCCAAACCATCACACTTCCTCCACCGTGCTTTACAGTAGGAATTTGGTACCGAACGTCATTTCTGGTACTAATAGGACGTCGTACATGTTGTCTACCATCGCTTCCAAAAATATTAAATTTAGATTTATCTGAGAAAGCTATTGTTTTCCAATCTTCGACTGTCCAATTTTTGTGATCTTTGGTAAACTGTAATCGGGCTTTCTTATTCTTTTTACTGATTAATGGTTTTTTAATACCTATACGGCCAAAAAGTTCTATATCATGTAGCCTTTGTGTCACAGTACTACAGCTAACATCAGGCACGGTTTTCATCCCGTAGCTCGCGTGCAATTTCAACAACAGTTTTCTTGACATCTGCAGTTGATTTGTGTTTAATGACACGATCTACTTTTTTTAGATGTTTTTCGTGGCCTTCCACTACGTGGGCGATCTTTTAAATCATATCTAGCACGATACTTAGCAATAATATCATTTATGGTTGATTTACCTATCGATAGAAGTGAAGCAATCTCGCGAGAAGGCTTTCCGTCTTCTGAAAATTTAATTACTCTCTTGTAAATTTGAATTTGCGTATGCCGAGCCATGTTTATGCTTCAACGACTTCCTATGAACTAAATGTAATCATTTAACGCGATACTATTTGTAAACAAACCATTGGACCTACAGTGGGTCAAATATATTAAGTGGCCAGAAACTTTTGCACACGTAAATATTACAATTATAACAATAAATATTTTCACGAACATAAACAATATTCTTTTACTGTATTATTTCATTTCCTATATCTTAGGCTCACACCTGATAATGATAAAAATTTCATTAGGCTTTTTTTTTGATAAATTAGAGTACAAAATGTCACTGGCCGGAAACTTGCACGTCACTGTATATGGAAAACACATATTAATGAAATAGTGCGTTGAATAATTTTATCTAATATGATGTTGTTTGTTACTGCGAATATTTAACGTAATTATTTATACACACGCGCCTGCACACACATATTATAATTAAAGGAGAGGGCTTTAGCAACAGTGCGTCAATGAGTTATTGCGACCTAGAAAGATCTATTGTGACTGCACACACATATACACATATAGAAGAAACTATGTTTAGAGAAAATAATATTTTTGTTATGGCATCGAAATTAACATCACATCATTTTGAGGTTTGGTTAAAAGATGTCTATTTTCCAAATGTTGGTTCTAAATCAGTTTTATCTTTGGATTCGTGGACTGGTCACTGTCCACATATAATTCAAAGAAATAGACGAGATTTTGCAGAAAATATAGTTTTTCTAACCATACCCACAGGAATAACAGGCCAAAGACAACCGTTAGATGTATATGGTTTTCGCTTATGGAAAAGTGTTATAAAATTTCTCTGATACAGTAATACTTTTAGATTTGGAAATAAAACTTCATGCACGCGATGTTTTAAAATTGCAATCTTTAACACACTATCAGTTTTCGTCACCAAGATTTAGAAATTTAACTGTTTGCAGTCGAACTCCGGGATATTCCCGACAAGGCTGTTTTACCGTTGCAGTCGTGTGCCAGGAATATCCCGACTCTGGCATGCGACAATTATATGTTTACCTATGCAGTGAAATTCAACACTGCTTATCTTATCGCACTATGTACACACTTCTAAATACTCTCTGGGGCCTTTGCCAGCAGGAACAGTCCTTATTTCGTTCAGTTGAGATCGTTCTTTTCGTACAAGCAGCAGACTCATTATTACTGAACTTTACTGCTTTTTTTAGAATTCATTATTCATTGGTATTTATCTGATATTTTACATTTCTAAAAGTTACATCCTGAAATGTCCAAACGGAGACAAGAATCTAGTGAATATGAAAATGTGCAAAGCAGTGATGATGAATTTCATATGGATTATTTTGGCGAGCCCAATGAATATACTGATGACGATGACTTCAATAGCAATTCAGATAGTGGTAGCGATATCATAGTGCCTAAAGAAAATGTGTAGTACAATTACATTCAAGTGGCAGGGATATTGAAGAGATATCAGAAAGTAATATTCCAAACGAAAATATTATATGGCAAGATGTTACGCATATGGACATCAATTTTCCAAAAATAAATTTTTCCAAAATAATTCCAATCATTACGACTACTATGCCTACAGAAAATACAGTCGCAAAGTTAATCAAATATGCATGGTATAAAAGTGGTTATATAGAAGAGAGACCATCAGAATTTTAAACACCTATTAATTTTTGTTTTAAAAAGAAATTAAATAAAGCAACATGCGATATTGCGGCGACATTGCCATAATTATTTGCGCATGATGCAAACAATCACTTTATATTCAACATTTCTTTCAAGATCATCATATGTGTAACATGTATGATCCGTAAATATTATAAAAACTTTAATCGGAATTGTGTTTTACTATTATACACTTTATATTCTACAGGGTGCATCAGCTAAATCCAGACAAGATAAACAATGTATTTAACAAAAGTTTATTTGTCAAATGTACAAAATTACATAAAAATCTTTTTTCGTGTCATTTGTGGAACCGTTATATACAAAAATTACTCAGTGTAACCACTGTCTGCCGCAATTACTGCCTCAATCCTAAGCCTGAAGCGATGGCACGTTCTCTGCAACGCCGGCTTGTCCTTATTGAAGAATGCTGCTTCTAATGCGGCCTGGAGAGATGTCACATTAGGATGACTTGTTAGTGACCCTTTCAATCACATTCCACACGTAATAGTCCAACGGATTTAAATCTGAACTGTTCGAAGGCCAAAACTCTTTTCTCCAAAACATGTCGACGTTGTCCGATATCCAGTTTTCAACCAAATGACTCGTGTGAGCTGGTGCGCCGTCCTGTATAGCCTCCCGGAGGTCACAGTGACCTTCCATGGCATGATTACTGTTGTTAGAACGCGTATATATATTTCCTTTATGACGGTTTTTCCTTTATTAAAAAAATATGGCGGCATGACGTCATCCTCGCTGGAGACAACACTTAGGACGTGAACACTGGCTGGAAACATCGTCCTAGCTACAACGGAGACATCGTCGGGGTCATAGGCAAGCTAACGGTCGTTTCTGCGGTTCACTTTTACGTCGACGGTAAACATTTTCTCGTCAGAAAAAAATCTGACGCGTTCCGCAACTTCGTTTTTTAACGAACATATAAGCAAGTTGCAACTCTCTACATTCTGACAGCCTCAGACAGCATCTGTCGTATCTTTATGACGTATGACTTGTAGCGTAGGTCCTCTTCGACTATTCGGCGCATGATAACCTTACTCACACCCAAAATTGTCGTCAATTTCCTGAGAGATTGCCTTGGGTCTCTAGCGATCAGGGCCCTTTGCACAACTTCCGGGGTCCTTGTCGACCTCTTCCTTGAATAGCTCTTCCTCGATGGGTTTGCGGAATTTTCTTCGGGCTTCTCCTTATATTTATAGCGAAAACTTTGTAAACTGTCGATCTCGGATATTTGAAGAACTCAATTATTTCAGCCGGCGTATGTCCAGCGCGAAGACTTTCAATAATCGTCGCTTTTCGGTTATATTCCATGCTCGATCTTGATTGCTCAACCATTTTGAGGTTATGTTCGTTCAAAACATTGTTTTAACTTACTCGGACACAAATACCAACTTAGTGCTGAAGTAAAATATGCTGGAAAATTCAAATTGAAATTTGTTCGGATTTAGGTGACGTATCCTGTATTATACTTTGTTGAACAATGTTTTATGTAACTAATGTATCATAAATATAAATCTATTGATGAAATATATGTTGCAATTGAATAATGTATTAAACGAAAGTCACAAACTCGATTCTAATGCCGAAAGTCACAATCTCGATTCTAATGCCGAAAGTCACAAACTCGATTCTAATCTGTTTTTATGTCCATTCTAGCACATATACATACATATAAATATTGTGAAACAAAATCTTTTCATTTATATTCATTTTTCCTTCCTTCTTTAACATCATTATTTTTTATCAACGAATAACAACGTTATTTCATTATTAGTTTCATTATCAGATATAATCAGATATAACGTTTATTATGAAATATTAATATTTTTTACCTTCTTTTACGCTACCGAGCTTCGTGCAAATGTGTTTCAACTGATAATATTTATTCAATAGATTAATGTTATGTTATATACGAGTAAAACTGTTTCATATTTGTATACATGGCTTTTTCACAAAGATTGTGCAAAAGATCAAGAAACGTTTTTCACAAATCTGTAATAAAAATAATGATTAAACAAAAAGCAAATAAAGAAATATTATTAATATTTTAAAAATTATTAATATTAAAAGAAATTTGAAACACACACATAGCAATATGCACTAACAAATTTACACTTGCAACGGCTATTGCAAGGGAATTGCGTTATGGTTATATGGGGATATTTTCATCTATTTTTCAAAATGGTTCTTATGTCGGAAAATCATATTATTATATATAGTTGGATTTGGCATAAAATATACTTTTCTCTGATAGACAAAAAATTTGAAAATTATGA
>NW_014555440.1:11676-14983 GCF_001313825.1 Dinoponera quadriceps
AAAAAAATATGCTCTCTTTTTTTGGCCTGAATTACAATATATTTCAAACTTATCTCAATCGGAGGGGGACATAGCATTCCTTGTTAGATATTACATTTCAAAAAATTCCATCGAAAAGTAAAATGTATGGATCAAAAGGAGGTATCTACTTTAGACAGCTGATTTTGAAGTCATTTTAACGAGTTTATTTCTACGAAATAAGAGCACTTAGAATATTGACTCGCATGTTTATGCATCTTTTGTTTTTAGAAAAATTTAGGTTTTGTTACGTTTTATGCGTATAATAAAAAAGATGTTATTGATTAAATATCAGCTGTTGAGAAAATTTTATCTGTATTGTCTCCAGGTTTGTACCCTCTCTACTGATCCGAAACATACCATCCAAATTTTATTGTGATCCTTATAAACGTGATTATGTCTCCTGCTTCAATGAAAAGTGTAATTTTATTGTTAACAAAATGACGGCTAGTAAAAAAAAATATGCTAAATTAACTATAGTTTTATCGAATTTTCAAGTTGTAAGTAAAGCTGAAAAAGTAAATTTGAAAATATTGACATAAAAATAATAGAGGATATAGCTATAGGGACATAGATATTATGAACATATGTTTTAAAGTAGAAATCAATCGATGTAATAGTTTCTGAGAAAACCCAAATATAAAGAGAACATTGAGAAACATAGTTTAGGAAAAACACGTGTAAAGTTTTAGTGTTTCACTAGAAATAGAAAAGTAATTTATTACCTTAGTCTATATCATATACATATTGCATCTTCTTCTTTAAGAAAACTTTCTTTAACTTCTCGTTATTCATTATAAATAAATGTAGCTTCAGTAAACTCACGGGATTTTTGTTGCTGAAGACAGTTTATTCGCCTGTCGTTCTGGATATTTGCAAACACTTTCGCCTGTTGTCTCATTGTTATCCCTATAAATGCCATTATTTGTAGGCTTTGATATATTTTATTAAATATGTGGACGGCAAAAAATGTTGAAATTTCTATCGCTCATAGTACACATACTGGAGTACACATGGAACCTGCTTTGGAAGAATTAAATCCAAGACTGGATATTTATTTCATTAAATTGTACATCATTTTAACACGTACGACATATAATTATAGCACTTATTGCGAAAAAAGAGAAAAGAACTCGAGAATGCAATAACCATACTGTTGATGGATACGAACTTCATTATCAGGCGTTTTTCGTACTTTTTCCGCAAATATACTTGCAAATCTAGTATCCGTTATTAATATTCTGCAGAATATTAATTTTCACGGAAATTTCGTTTTCTATTTTTTTTTTTAGTCGCGAACGAATTTCTTTGAAACCTTTGCGATCCGTTTTCTTTGTTTTATATGTATGTTACGTCTTGGAAGAAGATGTACGCAACAAACATCGCATACTTGCGTACTCGCGAGGTCTAAACGTACTGGCAGGTCTGCGGATCAGGTCAAGGCCCGGAAAGGCCCATTTACTCCGATCGCAGAACGTACGTTAGGTGGTTCTTTATTTAGATCAAAGAACATAATCTCTTTACCTGGGATAGGACCATATGAGCGTGTTGAGAGGAGAATTTAGATTTAGGTAATTGAGAGGAAATGAATAAATAGTTTTAACGACTTGATTAAATTTAGGGCATTTTGAATAAAATAGTTTATTAATAATATAATTTGGTTCTCGGATGGATTAATAATAGTAGTAAATTGATAAGAAAAGTCATTATAAAAGATACAACATTTAAAAGATGAAAGGGTTAGCTAAAGTTAAACAATGAGATATGTGGGTTAACATCAAACAACTTTTATAAATCAGCATTATTGGAATAATGCGAATACAAGATGAAGATTAAAGTAAGATTAAGTAAAAAAGTAATCCGTGTAACTTAATATAACACAATCGGATTTATCGTGACAAGAATATTTAACGTATCGGTATGGCGAGAAAAATATAATTATATAATACAAGGAAGATAATAATTACGCAGTGGATGTGTGTGTTTTAAGGAGTGAAGTGGGATTGGAGATTGGATTGAAACGATTAAAAGTCATATTTAAATATGAAATAGAGACATACGATTTAGGTGAATCAACTGTGGTGAATAGTATATAGAACATGGGTTCGTTGATCGTGGTGTACCGGATTTCTGGGACCTCGGAATACCGAGAGAAATAGTTCACTTGAAGAGATCCCGACTTGAATAGCGAGTTGTTCAGCAGCAGCAGAAGAAGAAGAAGAAGAAAATTGACTGACTAACTGACTGACTGACTGACTGACTGACTGACTCTGGAGAGATTCCGATTTGAACAGCGAGTTATTCAGCAGCAGAAAGCGAAGTGAAAATGATTGGCACTGACTGACACTGATTGACTGACTAACACTGACTGTGGAGTGGCCAGAGAGTAAGGTTTTTATAGGGAAGATTTTGGGGAGTGGCAGATGACGATCGCCAATGAGAGCAGTTTTCGTGGAAAACGGATATGGAAGGTTGGGAAACGGAGAGCCTAGAAAACTCTTAACATTATCAGGATGTCATAAACGATCCTAAAATCCTAATTCCATCGAGTCCGGCCGATCACGTGTGAAGGCGGAAAAGGTGATAGAAGTGTTGGGAAACATTTGGCGGCGTATAATCTTATCCTTTTTACAATAGCGCTTGCCCCAAGTCCGTCTGCTTCCCAAATATATAAAAAAAAGGAATTCGTTGTTCCCGAGGTACCCAAGACGTAACACGTATGAGATAATTTTTTTTTTTTGAGCAGAGATTAAGCAGTGTCAAAGTGTATTTTGTACTACACTTTTTTTCGATGAGTTTCTCAGCGCATCTCATATCTAATAGGAAAATGCAGATTCTAAAAATTATTAAGAAATAAATTTTCTTATTAGATACGGGACGGGTTCCGAAATTAATAAAAAAAAAATGATGACAACCTTTTTTGTCGCTGACCATTATACATGCTTAGTGCTATAAAAATTAAGAAAATGCAAAATAAAAATTTCGATTTTATTGATCTTTTAAAATAGAAACTCCCTTCAATTATAAGGTCTAGCAAAAAGTAATCCATTATTTTTGTATCAAATTGGAGGCTTTATTTAACATAGTTACAATGATCCGATTTAGGTCAAATATGCACCGTTTTGTTCGATAACTTGTTGCCATTTCGAAGGTAATTTCATTATGCCTCTCTCATAGAAACCCTCGTCCCTATTGGCAAAAAACTGGGAAAGTCGATTTTCACAAGCTTCTCTTGAGGCGAATTTTTCATCAGCAAAAAAATTCGCCATAGACAGGAACAGGTGGTAAT
>NW_014555440.1:15144-38767 GCF_001313825.1 Dinoponera quadriceps
AATCGAAACGGTGCTTACATGACGGTCGGACTCGACGATTTCCATTATTTTATCAACATTTTCGACAATTGGCCTCCCGGAGCGTGGTGCATCTTTGACATCAAAATTACCGGAACTGAATCGACTAAACCAAAATTGCGCGTGATTGGCTCTTACAGTATCAGAACCATAAATACTATTCACATTTTTAGCCGCCTGGCTTGCGTTTTCGCCTTTATCGAAGAAAAACTATGGCGTATTTTCTCTTTGCTGGTGTCCATCTTTGACGCGCGCTCAAACAATACTGAGTCAAGCAATCACAAAACTGTCTGAGAGGTTTTTTTAGTATGAAATCTTATCTTTCTAACGCCATTTGGCGTAATCCGATCGGACTTATACAACGCGAGATACAGATTATTAAAGCCCTCTATTGGAAAAATAATGGATTACTTTTTACTAGACCTAATATATACCTAAAATGTCGTAAAGTTAAATTGTGAAATAAATCTGGATCATTCGAGAATATCTTATTATTAATGAAATAGTAAAGGTAAAAAAAATTCAGTAACTTGCTCCTTTATAGTTTAAAATTTCTACTTAGTCCTTCATAGTTTTCCCCTTGACCTCGACAACTATATTATAAATATTATATATTTAATATTCTTGTCTTTTTTATGAAACAAAAGTTTTCGTTAATGCTAATCGATGATTAGCGTGCGCGTGCTATTATAAAATAATAAAAGTCGAATGTAGAATACGCAGATCTTACTTTTCTCGAAATATATTTGTCGATACATCACTGCTCGAGAATATCATTACGAGAAAGCATTTGCTATCAAATCCACACAATCAGGTTTCGTAAAATAAACATATTTCCGTAATGACATAGTGCTACATCCGTACTAATAGAAAGTATTGTATAAATGCATAGTATCACACATAATGGTAGAAATAACAAATTATATATGTTACTTCTACGCATTAAGTTTTGACTGAATTGAAAGAAACCTTGACATACATTTTAAAAAACCTTAGTTTAATAAGTATAAATTAATAAAATAAAATAAATAAAAAAATAACATACTTTAATTTTATTTAATCGACATTGTTTTGTTTTCGATAATTAATATAATATTAGTCTTTAAGGTGTCTATTCTCAAACCCAAAATAAATTCCTTAACAATTTCCTGATTTTCTAAGTAATTTGTTAAAATTTCCAGGTAAAATGGAAATATTTTTTAATGTATTTTGCAAATAAATACATATTTATTATGCAAAATTCTTAATATTTTCCATTTATGAAAGTTTATAAATCAAAATTAAATTAAAAATCACTCGAGTTTCAATTATTAAATTTGAAAAATTTTGAAAGAGAACTATAAGAATTTTAAAAAATAAATATTTGATATTGTATGAAATTTTCAAATTTTATTTTTAAAAGTTACAAACACAAAATTATATAATATAATGCATAACTGGTACAAAATGCAACTTTTATAAAATTATTAAAATAAACATCTGTCTTAATTAAACAAAATTGCACCTAACACGATATCGTTGTATTCAATACTCTTCAATATTGAATTACTCGAATTAGTCATAAAATCAGTGTACTCTAAATATCACAGCAATGTAATTAAACATTGAAATTATTTACGTCGATATAGAACTAATGAGAATCTATTAAACAAAAAAGAAATGCTGATAAACAAAAAAGAAATGCTGATATTTAAATATTAAACAAAAATTGAAAAACAACTTCAAATATAGAGTACTGTGAATTTTGAAAATGGTATATAATTTCTCTGCTCACTTTCGCCCGTTCTAGCTGCATATTGCGAAAACCGAGATTAGTTTGGGATATTCTGTATATATATACAGAATGTTAATAAGTTCATGACTATGACTTATATGCATGTTATTTTTTGTTATTTAAAATTAAAATTCATTAAAAACTAAGTCGAAAATTCTTAAATTATTTTTTTTTATGAATTCTTCTATGATTCTTAATGAAGAAAATATTAAATAAAATTCATCTAATTACACAATATTTACTTATGAACAACACGATAATAGCTTGCAGATAAATGTCAATTTAAAAAGTCCTAGATTTCCAATAATATCCTCTGAGAATTCCCTGATTTTTCAGGCATAATCAAATTACCTGAGAATTCCAAGTTTCCAGCAATAGACACCTTGAGTTTTATTTATACACATATATGCACACAGTACATTTTATTATCAAACACCTACAATAAACTAATTTTGCGAGTATCATTACTAATAGTAGCAATTTGTCTTTGGAATAAAAATGACTTCTTTCCGTTGTAGCAATAATCTATTTTATCGTTTGTCTGTTATCATGTAATTTTTTATGTAACTCAATTATCCATTCCAGATTTTTACGATTTGTAAAGTTAACCGATTCTTTTTATTGTCTAAGTTCATTTAGAGGATAGGAGACTGTATAATAAATAATTTTTTCCATTCAAAAAATTATTACCGAAAAGTAATACAAAATATAATTAATCCTCTAATAATAAGATGGGGTCAAATTGGCCCCATGGGTTCATTTATTTTACAGCATGTACGCTCTATTTCTTTTCTTAAAGAATGTTTGATGTTATTATTTATTTCTTTTATCCATTTTGTATATTGATTACACGAAAAATTAACAAAAAATAGTATGGGGTCAGATTCGACCCCACTTTCTTAAGTACGTTGAAAGTCCATTACCAAGTCCTTACCATTAGATTAATTATATTAATTATAGTTGTATTATTTATAATTGTATTAATTATAATTGTATAGAAAGAAAAATTTTATTGCGTATAAGCACAGAAAAATAGATTCGTATTACATGAAACAAAATTTATCTTACTCTTATTACCTATTGAGTTGCGTCATGTATTAACCACGAACAAAATTCATTTACGCGAATATTCGAAATACTTATACAAATTAATATATATTTTATCGTAAGTATCACAGCAACGGGAAAATAAATATCTCGTTTTTAAATACGTGTACAAAATTTTAATGAAATTTGACCTGTCGCTAATATGTTAATAATTGCGGTATATTTTTGACCATGCAGAGTAAGTAATAAAAAAAATATTAAGTAGTCAAGAGAAAAAGTTACAAAATTAAACACCATAAATACGAAAACATACGTATATTTCTTTCGAATATTATTGATTTACTTTATTATTAATACAATTATTATCATTAATATAAATTATGTAAATTTGCGTCGAAGTATGTCTGTGGATAATTGACGGACATTAACTCTGAAAGAAATGCCCTTCTAAATTTATCAAATTTAGATCGGTATATGCCTATGTAATTTCACGTGGATCAGTATTATTGTGCAATGCGCATGAACCGTTGTCCGTTAACGATAAAATCGCAATTGATAGAGATACGCATATGAAACGATGACTAAATCTAGAAAACTGTGCTTTTGACAATGATTGAAACAAGATCCGCTCGCTAAGTGCGCGCACAAGAGAGAGAGAGAGAGAGAGAGAGAAAGAGAGAGCGGGTCGACGACGGGTCAGCACGGGGGTGGTCTTCTTCATGCAATTTTAATTTCCGGATTTGCTACGAAATCGCAGTTAATTGCTTCGCCACTCGCACGTAGTGTATTTTGTCACATCGTACCTTCTCCGGCGGGCATATATCCAACGACAGCGGCGACGACGACGACAACGGGATGATCACTGACGCATCGGTTTTCGCGCACGGGCGATCGTCCAGCGTCGCTTCTCCCTCAATCGTCGGTCGTCTGGTTGCGTCCGTAGCTACGAAGGACGGGCTGTCGTCTACACCACGATACGTGTGTGCACCACGTGATGCGTGCGCGTGTCGTTAGTAGGGAACACTCGATGACACACGTATCACGGTGGCATCGTGTGAATCACTGAACCGACCTCACTTGGTCGCCTCGATTCTCGCGTCCGCGACGCTACCACTCGACCCACCATGTCCCGTCAGGGCTGGTTTCTTAGGGTGCTTACAACTGTGACACAATATGACGTGCTCCTTGAAATACTCTCCTTGTATTTGTCATTGTAACAATGCTTATTGTCTTTTCTCTCTTATTAGCGTGAACATCTTATAGAATAAATGGCAAATTGATGAAACGCTGTACCTCCGAATCGTTGGAAATGTGTTAAAATCACTATTTTGATGACTTGAGATTTTCTTAACAGCAAATACTCGTTTGGAGTATGAAACGTTCTTAATTTATATTTTTAATTAAAGAAAACTTGTCCGAACTTGTTGAAAATTTAATTTCTTTGACTTAAAATTGAGGTAATGTATAGTTATAGTGATTTAAAATGCGCCATTTGTCCTCGACTGTTGAATTGTTGGAATTGAATGTAAAAGTACAAACAGAAAGAATAAATATTTATCCCTGATTAATTTTATAATTAATTAATCGTGACAATATTTTAAGTTTAGATTAATTATTTGGATATTTGATATTAGATTTCTTAGGACCTTATAAAGAAACGTTCAATGAAATTTTTGTACGAAATATATCGTATCAATTTGGCTTGCTTAAAAAGAATACGTTGTATTACCTCTTTTTAACATATATGCGATGAAAAAGACGCAAATATCGCGAATGACTTAAAAATATATTATTATAGGTTCCTATATGTTAACACATATACAAAATCGAGATGTTAACATGTAGTAACAAAGTATATTTATTGTATAATACTGTAAAAGTATAATATTGTATTGTAATGCGGTTTAATTTTACTTATATAATTAATTATAATTATAATTATACTATTAATAATACGACCTTTTGGAATTTTTACAGACTAATAAAAATAATTTAAATGTTATTGATAATAATATAGGCGATAATAAAGTTAAGGATAAAAGTTTATAGTTTAAAGGTTAATACGACATGGGATTCGAAATTTGGTTTTGGGGCACATAAGTATCTCGACCCATACCTATGGATTTTATCTGCTTCCGGCGATTAGTCAGTTTTTTCGCGGGTCGATTTATCGCTGGATATTTCTCGCGCAGACGCACTGTGTCGCACCGATCGGTTTTCGCCGACCAATTGAAATTGACATTTAATTACTAATAATAACTCGCGATTTGCGTTGAATCCATATACACCACATAGTAGTAAATTGTGAACGACCAGATTTGGAAATAACGCGTTACTTTTTATTTGTTACGAGTAACTTTCCAAACCTGTAAAATATTACGTCTAGATATCCAACTATTCAAAATGGTTAAAAGAAAAAATTTTATATGACGTTAAAATCTTTTTTTTCTTTTAACTACATGTATATCGTAACATTTACATATAATATTTTACAGAGTTAGAAAGTAACGAGTTACTTTTATAACAAGTAACGCATTATTTTAAAAATAACGCGTTATTTCTGAAAATTAATGTTGTACATGTACAAACTAACAATTACATTTGTTACCATTGCCCGAAAAGTGTAACTGCTTTACCATTATCGTTATTAATGTAATGAAGATAACATCATACATGTCGTTATTAAATCATTGTTGAAAAAAAAGGTAAAAATAACAGCTTTACAAGTAATTTTTTTACAAGTAATAAATAACTTTCCAACCCTGTAAACAGCATTATAGCAAAATTGCTATCTGCGCGAATTTGTGTAAAATATTGCATCGCGATCTATTATATATAATCGACATTTTTCGAGATTTCTTTTTGATACGAATAATTCCAATTAAATAATGCTTGACGTGAAATCGGAAATTAATGAGTAAAGAGATCTGTATTGTTAGATTGCGAATCTTATATAAATATTACAATTTATGTGTTTGTCGTATTCGCATTCGTATTTCTGTCGATCCCCAGTCTGATATAAAATCTGAGAACGAAATACTGGTTGCTCTGACACAGCATGCACATTACGTACAAGTAGTCTCGTCAAACTAAACTTAAGAAAAAATTTTTATCATTTTGCAAACAACCACTAATAATTATTAAGACGTTAATTAAGGAATATTAATACAATGTGACGAGCTCTATAAGAAAATTTGAAAAGACATGTCTTGGGCTTATTTTCTGATCTTTTGACAAACAACGGTAAACATAATCTAAGATAAAACATGTGATATTGCATCTATGTCACTCGTTGTCAGATAATATTCATCGTTATTAAGAGATAATCGACATGTCGAAGACATGTCTCTAAAATTCTCACTATACCGTCAAAGCACAATCCGATTACAAAAGTTCGTAAGGTCACAAACAGATAATTGTAGCAGCGACTTAGTAATTGTTTTCCTTTGATTTGCTTTTTAGTTTTTAAATGTTGGTCATACTGGATCAGAATTGATGGTTAACAATTCTGATGAATTCCGATGTTGATAGTTCCGGATAAAATGTCATATTTAACGTAACTGAAAATGGAACCAGATAAAATTCATCTTCGCCATTGCATGTTTTACTATTTTAATCGAGATGAAACTTCTGCAACAACTAAAAGACTGATTTATGAGACTTATGGAGAAAATATTGTGTCCGCTGTTGTTTGTGAGAAACAGGTTTAGAAATAATGATTACGATGTCAATGACAAGTTCTGGTCGTCCAAACGAAATGGAGAATAATTAATTAAAAGTATTGTTCAACCAAAACTTGGTCCAAACATTAAAAGAGTTTGCAAAGCAGCTTGGAGTTGATGAATCCGCCACGGAAAGTAATTGGAAAAATTCAGAAGAAAAAAGATGGCTTTCTCATGAACTCTCGCAAACGCGATTGCAAACTGGTTTACCGTCTGTCACTCATTGCTTGTCAAACAGCAAAAAATTTTTGTGACGAATAGTTATATAGGATGATGAGAAATGAATTTTGATAATTCTAAATGCGAAAAGTTATGGGTTGATCCCGGCCAACCATCGACATTCACAACAAAACATCCATCCATGGCCATAAGATTCTTCTATGTATCTAGCGGAACCTGGAAGTACTTTACTATGAGCTATTACCATCGGCATAGACAATCATAGGAAGTTGCTACAGTTAACAATTATAGCGTTTAAACCAAATGGGGGAAAAATACCTTTAAATAGCCGCAAATCGACGCAAAGTCCTGTTTCACGACAACGCCAAGCCGCATGTTGCTGTTATAACTGAAGAGACATTGTTCGAATTAGATTGAAAAAACCGTATAGCTTTCCAGATATTACCTCATTTGATTTTTATCTATTCAGATCGATGTAACACAATTTATGTGATATACAATTCCGAAATGCTAAAGTAATGCAAACAGACCGATGAATGAAAAGATGAGTTATTTTATCGGCGCAGGACTAAACTATTATTGCCCGAAAGGTGGCAAAAGATTATTGATAGCAATACTTTGATTAAAATCAATGCTCGGCGTTAAATTTACTTTCAAAGTGATTATCGGAAGCTACGTTTACTTATTTCCTCTTACCGCTTCAACATGTTTGATGGGTCACACAATTAACGGTTACGACGCTCTGCTTCGCGTTGACATCTATAAGGCACTTACCAATAGCTGAGAGAAATTTATCGAAACTTGATTTTATAACTACTAATATATTTATATTACTTATATAAATATTTTTTTTATATTATTTGTGACGTCGCGGAGCTGCTACGGCTTCTCCGCGTGTCACAAAACACAGAATGATAACCGCGGACGGGGACACCGGAAAGCGTCGTCTATTGATCTCACGGGGGAGGACCGAATTAGCGAATTCCTTAATATTAAAACTCTACTTTTTGTATTTGGCGCCTCACCAGGCATACGGAAGGCGAAAAGCCTTCCTTAAGTGGACCACGCCAAGGACTGCCACCGAAGGAAAACGGGACAGGATTCGGCCAGGCCACGATGCCCGGGAGGAAACAATGAATCCGGCACAGGCTAGCGAGCGCGAGGCAGCACTCGGATTGACCACGCGAGAGCATCGCTGCGCGTGTCGTCTGCTGCCGGTAGAAGAGCACGTGCGTGCCAGCCGGTGTCCGAAAGGCGAAGAAGCCGAAGAGGACATGATAAGATACTCCGAGGGAAATCGCCGAGGAACTAGGAGGCAAACGGTCCTCAAGGAAAGATGCCCCGAGGAAAAAGAATATACGAGCGGTGTAAGATAACGTATTTATTCGCCCGATTGTGTTTCGTGAGCGCCGTGACTTGCGAACTCTTGTCGCGCGCTAATAGGTCCGCGTGTTGCGTAAGAAGGGGAATCGTGGTTAACGAAGGATCGATCGGCGATCCTTTGGTGCTCTTGCATCTCGACCGTCGCCACGGCTGTCGATTCCGAGCTACCGCTTCCAAAGCTGCAGAGCAGATTATCGCAAAAGCGACTTACGAGGAAGACGAAGTTGCTTGGTGAGGTTGCCCTTTTCTAATCTAGGGCCACGAACTCGCGTCAGAGCTGAATCACATCGTGCAAAGTCGATCTTCTCAACACTTTAGTGTCTAAATTCTGTCCCGTTGGGTGTGTCGAGCGATCCGAATCCGCCGAGCGACGGGATTTCGTGGCTGCACCATCGTAGGCTGGGGAAAATTGCAAACTTGCATAATGATCGGTCCTTGAGAGATCGAACGGCGAGACAGATTAGATTTGTATCGTTCTTAGCTTAGCGTTATTTTCGCGTTTCTATAGCGTTTTCGTTCGCGTTTCTCTAGCGCTTTTTTTCGCAGTTATATAACGTTTTCTCTTGCGTTTATATAGCGTTCTCTCGCGTTTCCATCGCGTTTCTTTAGCGTTATTTCGCGTTGGTATTGCGTCTTTGTAGCGTCATTTTTGAGTTTGTGTAGCGTATTTTTTGCGTCGGTATTGCGTCGTAGGATGCACAAGGTACGAATCCCAGGTCGGGGCAGCGTATAGCGGGTCTCCGTCGGTAGCATTCGACCGCATCACCTACGTATCGCAACTTTGGCTTTCTTTTCCGCATGTACCTAGCACTTTGGGTCGCAGGTACTCGGCGGATCTTTCGCGCATTTTCCGCGTTTAAATCGCGGAAAAACTTTGGCTTTCCTCTCGCACTTATCTAGCACACTGGGCATAGATAAGTTGCGTTAGAAGTTTTGGGTTCGTATTCGCGACTCAGGGAGTCGCGAGCGATGAAATATTCTCGCGTCCGGCTTGAGACGTTTCCTCGCCGGCCGAGAACTTTGGCTAATCGCGTTCAGTCGTGTCTTTTGCGTACTTCGTGTTTTCGTGTAGCGTTTTCGTATTTGTATACTTTCGGTCTAGCGTTTACGCATATCATCGTGCTATGTTGCGTGTTCTCTTTCTGTAGCGAATTTCAAGTCGGTCAAGATTGGCGTTCGAAAGTTAGCGTTAGGATACTCGCGTTCCACAGCACGCCAGTCGTTCAACCTTGTCCAGGTCGCACGAGCCTAAACCATGAAGTACTGCGCACGTCTCGATTGTCGCGTGCGTAACGCATTATTATGATTCTCATGTTATCGTGAGAGGGACCGTCTCTACGGCTCTCCTCGAAAGTTAACGTAGCGTCTATAGCGTAATTCGCGTTTTGATAGTGTTGGCGTTCTCGACGTTAGTCGACGAACTTATGTAAATTCTCTAGTGAGAACGACTGCTCGAGCGGCATTCCCCCGACGATCTCGCGTTGAAACATTTCTGACTTTTCTTTGATTTATTTTCTTTTGTTGTCACCAACATTTCCGTGTGTAATAAATGTTATTTTTCTTTTGTTCTCGTCAACATTTCGCGTATTCTTACGTCTTTGTCGTAAGTATCATCGTATCTCCCTCGCTCGAATTCGTGTGACCTATCGCCCGTAAGACTTTTAACCCCGCCCCTCTCCGTTCAGATGGTTAAATTATTCGAGCTCATTGCAAAACTACATTGGGGAAACCTTCCCGCGAGCGTTTGGATTTTTGGTGACATTCATAGCGTCTGGCGCCCAACTCTCGGTTATTTGAGTTATTTTCGTCTTTCGCGTAGCTCGCATGCAGCCGACCTCGTTTTGCGGTGATTAGTCGCGCGAATTTCCTTGAACGGAGAATTCACCATCTGTTTGCCCGGGACGGCGCCCGGTCCTCGAGATTGTCAGGCCGCGAGCCAAACGTTCGGACTCCCTTCGCCGACGTGATCGCGCTCGTGGAAGCGAATGCGACGGTGAGGCCATCCGTTCCATGGGTTGCAAAAATTGGCGCCCAACGGAGAAGACGCCCGTACGCCGCATCCGTTACAACTTATACGAAATACTTCGAAAAATTGTCGGCCTGACATAGAGATGTAGTAATATCAAATGACAACGATGTTTCTCAAATTAGATCTTTCAAAAGGTATACCGTAAAATTTCAGATACATATGTTTAGTGTTAGATGGTAAACTTAATTCCTGCTGCTCGTTGTTAGAAAGTGTCAGCTCCAACACTAGCAAGCTTCGACGGTGAAGTCGCATGTTTTGTGTAGTTTAGACATTGCTGAAAGCGATTCAGTCCTCACAGGATAGATTTCTCTACGCCAAAGAGATTTTCCAATTGAAAATTGATTGAAAATAAACCGTGATAAGCTGTTTTTTCGACATGTGCTTCTTCACTTACTTCGACCTCAAGAAAACCACAGCTGAAATACATCGCTTGTTATCCGAAGTGTTTAGTGATGAAACTCCATTGGAAAGAACATGTAGAGTTTGATTTGAACGGTTTCGAAACGATGATTTTGATGTGAGAGACAAAGAACTTTCCAGACAGCCAAAAAAATTTTAAGATATCGAGCTGCAAAAATTGTTCGATGAGGATTCAACTCAAACGTTTTTAGAGTTGTCGAAAGCATTAAATATTACTCCAATGACCGTCTCAAAATGCTTGCATGTCATGGGAAAAATTCATAAGGAAAGGATATGGCTACCACATAAGTAGTCACAAAATGCTATTTTGAATCGTTTGTCTATTGCGACTTCTTTGCTTGCCAAGCAAAGAAAAAAGAGTTTTTTGCATATCGTGACGATGAAAAATGGATTTATTTTGATAATCCCAAGCGGAGGAAATCATGGGTGGACCTCGGCCAACCATCCACTTTAACGCTGAAGAGGAATATTCATGGACATAAGACCTTGCTCTGCATTTGGTGGGACAGGACGGTGTGTTGTTTTACGAGCTCTTGCTCCAAATGAAACCGTTACAACTGATCGCTACCAACAGCAATTATGCCGATTGGGTGATGAGTTGATGCAAAAAGACCATCCGTAGCCAACAATCGACATAAAGTCATTCTTTGCATGATAACGTTCGACCACATGCGAATACCATTGCGAATAACGTGAAGCAGACACTTCTACAGCTTGAATGGGAAGTCCTCCCGCATCCAGCGTACTCTCCTGACATGGCACCGTCGTATTACCATCTCGATCTCGAATCGATCTCGATTCGATCTCGATCTCGAATCTCGATCTCGAATATGTGTTGCATCGACCTCTTCCGGTCGATGCAATACATGTTTACGGACACACACTTCTCCATTTACAAAGAAGTTCAAAAATAGGTGGATGAATGGATCGCCTCGAAAGACATCGCGTTCTATCGTCGTGGGATTGTCCTGTTGCCGGAGAGATAGGAGAATGTAGTAGGAAATGGAAGAAATTACTTTGATTAAGATATCAATTCATCTTTTCTTCGAAACAAATCAATTTTGGAGACGAAAAACGGCAGGAATTCAGTTTACCACCTAATATAATAGTTAGTTACTACCTAACATAATAGTTAGTTACCACCTAATATAATTTGTTGTGGTCGGTAAAGCAACCAAGTTGTGATGTGTTTCGAAAAATGAATGAAATTGAATGTCGCGTATTGATAAAATACTTCGTTTTAAAAAGTTTAACGCCAACGGGAATAAAAAATGAGCTGAATTCTACTTTGAAAGACTCTTCACCACCGTTTTCAACAATAGAGAAACGGGCCGCTGATTTTAAATTAAATCATGATCGTCCATTTTTGACGATGAACGTTCAGATCGCTCAAAAATCACAACTAGTGAGGAAACCATCGAAAAAATCTACAATACCGCGTTAAATAATCGACAAATGAAAGTGCGTGAGCTTACTGACATTGCGAACATTTCAATAGATCATGTTCACAACATCTTACATGAACATTTGTACATGAAAAAGCTTTCAGCATGTTGAATGCCGCGTTTGCTAACGGTCAATTAGAAACGCATTCGAATGAACGTTTCTTAAGAATACTTGAATATGTTTAAACGCAATCCAACTGAGTTTCTGCAACGATTTATCTACTGTTGATGAAACATGAATTCACCACTACACGCCAAAAACGAAAAAACTGTCTAAAAATAGGTGGAACAGGATGGAAAAACTCCAAAGAAGGCGGAAACTGTTCTATTAGCCGGAAAGGTAATGGCAACAGTTTTTTAGGATTCGCGGGATGTGGTGTATAAAAAAAAACTATTTAAAAAAAGGCAAAATCATCAACGGAAAGTATTATACAGCGTTGCTGATGCTATTAAAGCCAAACTCCGTATTTGGCAAAGAAAAAAGTGCTTTTCCATCACGACAATGCACCCGCTCACACTTCTTCAATTGCAGTCGCAAAGTTCCATGGATTGCGCTCTAAATTGTTGCCATACGCACTAGATTTCGTCCCCAGTGATATTTTCCTATTCTCGAATCTGAAAAAATGACTCGCCAGGAAAAGATGCACTTTAAATACGGATTTGTCTCATCATCATGAGACAAACACATATTTTGCAGAGTTCAAGAAATTGTGTTATATTGAAAGTATAAAAAAGTTAGAATATCATTGGTCTAAGTGTATTGAGTCAAAAGGGGACTATGTTGAAAAATAAAAAAAAATTTGTCAAAAATCATGTGTTTTCTTTATTAAGCCGAGAACTTTTTGAAGTACCCTCGTATATAACTACTAATATATTTGTGTTGCTTATAAATATATTGGTAGCTTATAAAAATATATATAGAGTTGTTTCGATCAATTTCTTTTAGCTATTAGTAAACATCTCATTGATATTATGATATGAACGGCTCTGAAGCAAAATTCCGCGACCATCACTTACCGTCACGACCGTGGCTCGCTAGACGCGCTGGAGCGACAAAGGGAAGTAAGTATACGTAACTTCCAAAAATGTCCTCGAAAGTGAAAATAACGTCGAACACTGATTAAAATATAAAATATTATCTGATTGTTATTAATCAATAAAAATGATTTTAATATCATATGAATTTTTGCATCTAATATCATAATCTTTGATAAAAGAAATTGTATAATTTTTTATTTGCGTAAACATATTCAATACATTTTTTGTCTATCAGATAAGAAAGATGAATTCATTTTCATAGTTTAACATCTATTGTTGCATTGGCCGTCTGCTGATTGTTTTTTTAATTGTTATGCATTTCGCTCATTAACGGTTACGGCAAACAATCCAAATTTTCTCCAAAAAATAATCGCGGTATTATCCCTTTTTAACAAATATACGATTAGAAAGATCTCAAAAGTGACCTAGAAATATTTTGTTATATATCCGTGTACATTCTGTCAAATAAATATCGAAAATTGTTCATTTCAAAAACCCGCGTAAAAAGTACAAAAACAAATTTTTTGCTGTAAGTTGGTACTAATGTACCTTCAGTTACTCGTATTAATATTCGGACATCATGATACATCGGAAATAACTACTCTCTAAACATGATTCTTATTGGAATAAGGAGTTTATAGTTTTTTTTTAAAATTGAAACATTTATTATATAGTTGCTAGAGTTATAAAACTTATTTATATTATTGATATAGTTTTAAATATATTAAACAATAGATAGAATTATGCTTAATTTTGTTATCGCACAAATATTCGGACATTTAATAGTATTTTAGTGACCTTGCAAAATCAGTTACCTCATTCCTTGCTTGTTTACATATACGAGGACGTGTGACCTATCTCGCAGTTAGTCAGTTTCACTTGAGTGTTCGTACATATTATAAAATTGAAGTGAAAATGCGACGCAAAGGCAAAAATACCTTATTTGATAAACGCCAGCTTGTTGTTTATCATTATAAAAAAGGCAAATCATATAGAGAAATTGGTAAATTATTAAATTTAAATAAGAGTACAGTAGAAGATATCATAAAAAGATATATTCGTGAAAATTGCATTGAATCGATACCTCAGAAAAGACGTCCAAAATTACTTGATTCACGAGATAAACGTAAAATTATTAGAAAAATAATACAAAATCCTGGTTTAAGTGCACAAAAATTGACTACAGAATTATATAAAGAGACTGACCAGAAGGTACATCCTGATACAGTTCATCGAGCATTAAAGGAAAGTGGCTACAATGATAGAATTGCTCGTAAAAAGCCAATTATAAATGAGATAAATCGGAAGAAAAGATTATTTTTCGTTAAGGAGTATATTCCTAAAGAGCAAGAATGGTGGAATGATGTAATATTCACTGATGAGAGCAAATTTAATATTTTTGAATCTGATGGACGGAAAATACTATGGCGTAAACTAAACGAAGAACTTAAAATAAAAAATATGAGACCAACTATGAAACACGGTGGCGGGAGTTTAATGATATGGGGTTGTATATCAACTACGGGAGTGGGCGAATTAGTTTTTATTGACGGAATTTTAGATAAAAATAAATATTTAAATATTCTAAAAGGAAATTTAATAAAAAGTGTTAGCAATATGAATATACGAGACAGTTTCAAATTTTACCAAGATAATGATCCAAAACATAAATTACGAATAGTACAAGAATATTTATTATATAATTGCCCAAAAGTATTACATCTTCTACAGTCACCAGATTTAAATCCCATAGAAAATTTATTGGATTTATTGGATCATTCGCACTACACCTATAAGATCGATTAGAAGAAAAATGGAAGCGTATTACACTAAATTATTTAACAAAAATTATTTCTAACATGCCCAAACATTTGCAACATGTTATTAAACAAAAAGGTTACGCAACAAAATACTAAAATTATTATTATTTTGTTAATGTGTATATTTATATTATTATATTTTGTTATTGCCCGAATACTTTTGCGGTAATAGAATTAAACATAATTCTATCTTTTGTTTAAAGTATTCAAAACTGTATAAATTATATAAATAAAATTTGTGTTTCTGACAACTATAATGAATGTTTCAATTTTTTTAAAAACTATGAACTCCTTATTCTAACAAGAGCTATGTTTAGAGAGTAATAATTTCCAATGTATCTTGATGTCCGAATATTAGTACGAGTAACTGTAATTGTCAGGTATAGTTTTAGCGCCATCTATTTATTTATTTATTTATTTATTTACAGTTGTTGGTTTTGTTAGTCGACCTCAAGTGTACTCTGCGATTTTTAAAACGGATAAAAATATCGAACAAAGGGTTTGCCTTAAATTTTATGTTGCCAACGAAATTTCTTGTGCTGAGTCGTTGAAAATGTTGGAGAAGGCCTACGATGAGTCAGCTTTATCGAAAACACGAGCATACGAGTGGTACAAAACATTCAAAGAAGGCCGAGAAGTGGTTAAAGACTTGCTTCATTCCATTCGATTTTCAACATCTTCGACTGACGAAAACATGGTGTCCACTCAGAATTCCTTCTGGAAGGGCAAACAGTCAACATACAATATTATCTGGGCGTTATGAGATGTTTGAGAGAGAATGTTTACCGGTAAAGGCCAGATTTGTGAAAAAACAATTCTTAGATTTTGCACCACGATGACGCGCCGTCGCATACATCGACCCTTATACGCGAATTTTTGATCTTTTGGTCAAAAAAACTCAACGAATGTCATTAACTAAGCATCGTATTCGACAGATATGGCGCCGTATGACTTTTTTCTGTTCTTAAATTACCACTTCGTGAGATGTTTTGAGTCCATTAAAGCCATAAAATAAAATTCGCAAAAAGAGCTGTAGGCCATACCGGAAAGTACTTATAAGAAGTGTTTCGACGACTGGATTATTCGTTGGCATAAGTGTATCGCATCAAATGAGGCCTATTTTGAACACGACAAAATAAATTTAGATGATTAAACCAATATTTTGTGTTTTATTGAACAATTTCCGGTATTTATTTGACAGAATATATGTTAACACACGCAAAATCGAGATGTTAACGTACAATAACAATAACAAAGTATATTTATCATATTGCGATATTGTACAATTACATTTAATTATTCTTATATCATTAATTATAATTATGTTATTAATAATACAATTTTAGGATTTTTGCGGCTATTTAAATTGTAAAAATAATTCAAACGTCATTAGTAATAATACAGGCTATATTAAAGTTAAGAATAAAAATTTATATTTTAAAGCCTAATACGACGTGGTATTTGGGATTCAGTTTCGGGGTATCGGAGCTGCGGTCCAATAATTGTTACTTGACTTGACCGTGACCTGACCGATAGTGTGAATTGAACATTGAATTGCTCTAAGGAACTCGTTTCACCGCATCACGCGCACTAATTCACCAATCATTTTTTATTAATATCTTAATAATTATCGCGGTTATTTGTAAAATGATACGGGATTTTTTTCTACAGTTTGATGAAAGTTCTATCTACGCACGAGCGGATGTGTCAATCACACTGTATCTGCGTTCTTCGATTCACTAGTCGAAATTATGAATTTTGCGATCGATCTAGATTCCAATATGTTTCTTAAGAAATTTACCACGGGTATAAAACAATAGATGTACACATACAATTTGGATTACACTTGTGAAATAAGAAAGACAATATGTTTAGTCGAGCACAAGAGCATCTTACGCTCGAAAAGAAAGAAGTGGTCTCTTTCATACGTATGATATATTCTGAAGTTTAAGATGTGGCAATGTATGTTCTTTTTTTTGCAGTATGCTGAAAAAACTTAAATATTATCCGTACGTGAAGGATGAATTTGAGATTCGTGGTGAGTCCATGTTTTGGCAATTGCGGAAAGATAGCTTCTGGCAAAAGATCAATACAGTTCATCCTGGCACTGCTCACGTTGTGGCAATAACGATATTAGATTTGCCGGCATTTGATCGAAAATCCGTCGTCGATTGCTGGGGCACAATTCTGTATGAAATTGACGAGACACGATTCCAGATGCCGGTACCTTTCATCCGACTCTCCGTCACAGAAATAATTGATTGCTCGTGGATTAAGTTCCTGGACAAGAATGAACATGGCGCAATACTTGCTTTAAAAAGCACGTCTAGCACTGAAAGAATTGTAAACATTCAGCTATCGAGTGATCGAATTAATGATCAGGGCGAACATGATTCCAAGAAGAAACAGCTTTTTCGTTTCTTGGCCAAAAAGACTTTCGAGAAGATTCATAAGGATATTTTTTCAGTAAAGGAGCACGGCTCCTTGACTTACTGTCTGATCGAAATATTATCGATTGATTCCGACGAAGCAAGTTTAAGGATCTTTGCCAGGTAAATAATTGCCGATGAATGTATTTCCTTTTCTGATCGTGCCAAGATCATTTGACTTCCTTGTATATTTTTTATTTTATATTTATGTTGCAATTATCCGCGAATAAAATGCATATCAACGAAATTTAATAATTCGCCTTATCACTGCTATATACATTTACAGATCTGTTAACCAGCTTCATATAATATTGCGCCTTTTGCAAGACAAATTTCCGAACATGACGGTCGTGGAGAAGGTCGATAAATTCATGGAGGCTGCAATGGCTCTGATACGCGAATTAAACTTGACTCGCGACAAGAAAAGTGCGCTCGAAATACAGGAAGCAAAATTAATAACGGACTTGCTTATTCCTTGAATATGTTATTTTGTAGCGTAAATAACGTAAAATAACGTACATTCTATTTATCCATTTATTACATATGTAAATTAATACGCGTTAAAAACACCAGAATATAGATTCAATATTTAAGAACAATAAAGTAAAATTGTTAAAAACATATATCTGATTTATTAGATGTTTAAATTAATTCAGTGCCTTTTTTGACAAAATTGAAACTTCATTTGTAGATTACATAATACAATATTAATTATTAAAATAATCTCTATCATTTTCTACAACTTTGGTTCACTTTTCGAGCAATTGACGGATTCCACTGCGAAAAAAATGTGGCAGTTTTGATTCGATGAAGTTAACAATAGATTTTTCTACGTCTTTGATAGGTTTAAAGTGTATGTCACACAGATGTTGTTGAAAAAACCAAAACAAATGGAAATCAAATAGAGTCAAGTCCGGAAAATTTGCCGGGTATGGCAAAATTTCCCGATTAAGATGAAAAATAACATCTCTTGTCTGCTTTGCAACATGAGCCAAGCATTGTCGTGGAGTAAAATCATTTGTCTCTATCTTTTCCTTATATATAGCCTTTTACGTTCCAATCATTTAATCGCTTAAATTGATGGTAAAATTTAAATTAAATAAAATTTAATCAAATAAATTTAAATTTAAATTAAATTAAAATTAAAAGATTAAATGTTGTTTCTTATAGCGGTCAGCTGTGATTATTTCACCAGATTTAATGTTTTGTAATATAAAATCCTTTTCATATCTCATCAAATACATAAACAGACAAAACTTTTTTGGTGTGAATATTTGATTTTGCTGTCGAAGTTGATGCTTGTCCAGGATCTACTCATGACTTCCATCGTTTAGGGTTATCATATAGAATCCACTTTTCATCCCCCGTAATAATTTTATGCAAAAATCTTTTTTTTTCTTTTTTTGAAGCGTGATAGCAAAAAAAGGGCTATATCGTAACGTCTCATCTTGTTGTCAATGTTGAGAACATGCGGAACTCATTTGTCTTCTTTTTGTATTTTATATTTGTTTCAGATGTAAATTAACAGTTTCTCGAGTCATTCTAAGCTACTCCACAAGCTTCTTTTGTATTTGTGCTTGATCCAATAGCTTCTGTAACTCGATGTCTTCAAATTTCTTTAGCTGACTGGACCGAGGCTCGCCATTCAAATCAAAACTTCCTTTCTTAAACTTTTGGAATCACTTTTTACGTGTTTCGTGAGTCTTTGCATCTTCGCCTAAAGCCAAACAAATTATTCGAGCTAATTCAGCAACGTTTCTTTTCAAACACAAAAAGGATACAATGTCTAATGTGCGTAACTAGCCGTCGTGAACACAACTGATTTTTTTTAGATTGTATAGAGTTCGGTCATACAATTAAGCTGTATGCAGTTTTATAAACATAAATAGTTCTTTTTTAAAACTACGAGGGTGGATCAAATATAAACGAGCCTTTTTAAATTGCACGCCCGTCGGTGGCGTGAGGAGTCTGTAACGTTTTGGACAGTGGAGGGAGGTCATGTGGAAGGCAGAAATAACGTTGGCGCGCCACGTGCTTCTTACTCTCAGCAGCAATCACGATGAGTGAGAAAAAGGTACACTCCGCAGTGGCACAACGTGCTATTATTTTCTCGTCAACGAAAATGTAAATGTTGCTGAAATTCGGCACCGTTTACTCCCACAGTTCGGGGAAAGAAGCCTTTCATGGACTCGGGTGAAGCAGTGGTGTGACGGATTTAAGAAAGGACGGGAGCGTGTTGAAAACATTGTCCACCCGCGCCGTCCCCGCACCGGCATCATAGTGTAGAACACCGAGGCTGTTCGAGAACTCATCGAAGGCGATCGGCATTTTAACACTTTGCGGTCCGTTGACGGCACGATGCTGTCGCGCTCATTTCGACGTTGCCGTCCGTCGGCGGCACTGTGCCGTCACGATCTGATAACATTGGTTTTATCAATAAATCGAAACAAATGCGGTTTTAAGCAACATGCAAAACAGATGAAAAGCGATTCGTAGCTATATCAAAACAACGATCGCTTCAATTGTTAGGATGGTTCTTTCAAAGCTAATCTTTCGATTCAAGTCGATCGACAGATCTTATCAGTGTAAACGCTATTGTGAGCTGAGGAAAAGCAAAAAATGTTATCTAACACAGATTTTTTTTCAAATAAACAAATTCAAGATGTAGAAGGTAAATACAACTCTTACAATCAGTCATTGGTTTATTACTTATCAATCGTACACGTGTTCTCTAATTATATTTGTTTATTTATCTACTGTATGGTATTGTGTTATGCCGTATTTTATATTATTATTATATTATATTTGTTTCATATTATATGTATATTTCATATTATATTTTATATTATTATATTATATTTGTTTCATATTATATGGTCATAGATGATGTATCACCGATATTTCGTCGACGTGTCTTGAGACGAATTTCGTCAGAATCATTAAATGATGAGAATATTAATTTATATCCGCGAAGAAAGAAACAATGTTTGCAAGCACATGTAAATGAGAAGAGAAGTGTTTTCTATTCTTTTATTAATCCTCTTGATATAATTTATGCGCTTAAAAAGTCGATTATATCTATGTTTGACTTTTTTCTAGTTCAAAATAGATCATGATATTGATTGTCTCAGAAAGTAAAGCTCTCACAGCAAAGTTAACTTTTATTTATGGTGTTTAATAAGTAAAAGTTAATAATTTTAACTTATGGTGTTTAATAGTAGAGAAAAGAATGAACTTCACGATAAAAGTTGTTTGAATATGCTAATGTTACGTCCTGGGTGTACCGGAAACTATGAATCTCTCTTTTTAATTATATGATTGGGAAACAAACGGATTTCGGGCAAGCGCTACTGTAACAAAGATAAGAGTACATTGTCCACCGTTAAACGTACCGTATGGTTCCCCAAGCGTTTATCATTCATTCCGCCTTCATGTAAGGTATGTAGTTTATTTACATCCTGGGTACCCCGGGGACGATAAATTCGTTTTTTTATATAACTAAGATATCTTGCCGCCTCTACGTTAGGCACGTATGTATCCATACTGGGTACCTAGATAGCAACAGATTCCTTCTCTTATGATTATAAAACTAACAAATTGGATCAAGCGGTTTATGAAAAGATACGAGTACACGCCGCCCACATATGTCATAAGGCTCCCGATGAGGCTGCGATCTATCCACCCTTGTATACAGTTGGTAGAACAAGGATCCTCCTATGCGATTTTCCAGAGTAACCGTCTTCCACGTAACCTCCCCTCATTGGTGGACGTCATCCACCACCCCCTGAAATCCTTCCTATATAAGCCTTACCCTTTTTGCCGCGAGGGTAGTTACAATAGTAGTTCTTTTGCAATCAGTGACAGTCGCAGTTACAATAGTAGTTCTTTTGCAGTCAGTGACAGTCACAGTCGCAGTTACAATAGTAGTTCTTGCAGTCAGTCAGTCAGTGACAGTCACAGTCACAGTTACAATTACAGTTCAGTCTAGTTTAGTTCAGTCCAGACCAGTTCAAGTTCAATACAGTACAGTCGAGTCCAGTTCAAGTTATAGTTACAATTAGAATTACAGTCGCACACAATCACAGTTGCAGTTCTTAGTATCAGTTCTTAGTTAGTCAGTCTTAGTTCAGTCTTCGGCAGTCCACAACCATAGTCTAGTCCAGCCTTCGTCTTCGTCTTCATTCGTCCTCGTCAGTCTATTGATTCATCTAAATCGTAAGTCTCCATTTCATATTTAAACATGACTTTTAATCATTTCAATCCAATTTCCAATTCCACTTCATCCCTCAAAACACACACCTGCACTTCGTGATTGTTGTTTTCTTTGTATTATATAACGATGTTTTCCTTGCTATACTGATATAATAAACAATTTTGTTGCATTCGTTCTCTTCCAGGACATAACACTAGGTTCAATAGTTTTTTAGATATCAACATTGGTATAAAAAGAAAATCAACCAAATAAGCGCGGCTACTTGCATATTATGCCTTCGAGAAGTTCGAACACATTAGTCAAGCGTCATCGGGTGGGCCGCGGACCGCACAGTATTAACTGTTCTTGAAATCTCTCAGGAACTTCAAATCAGCTATGGTAGTGTGCAATCAATCATTCGCAATGAGTTGGGATTTCGAAAAGGTATGTTGCTTCTCCATGACAACGCCAGACCTCACACCGCAGCAGTAACACAACAAAAATTGGCCGATATGCATAAAGTTGTCCTAAAACATCCACCCTACAGCCTAGACCTGTCACCATGCGACTTCCATATGTTTGGGCCACTCAAGGAAGCCCTTGATGGACAGCATTTTACAACGAACGAGAAGGTGCAGCAATTCGTGTGCAATTAGTTTGATATACGTCCGCGAACTTTTTATGATACCGGGATTAAAAAATTACCAAACCGTTGCAGGAAATGTAGATAGATCAGATGGGAGACTATGTAGAAAAATAAGAAAAATGTAAATTAAAATTGATTTTGAAAAATATATGGTTTTTTTGCAAAAGGCTTGTCTATATTTGATTCACCCTCGTACCATAAGGCGAAAAAATATTTTAATTGAAATATAAATCAAGAGTAGGTTAATGTAAAGGTGTCAAATTAATTCACATACCTAATAACAACTTCTTTCCGAGCTATAGCAAGTTTTGTTCTAGAGATTCGTACGATCTATTTATCTTTGCAAAATATATTTAATATGACTATCATGCATTTTATGATAAATTTAAACTCTCTTCTCGTAAAATGCAACTCCTCGCCTCCCCCCCCCCCCCCCCCNAGTAAGAAGCCGTTAAACGTTATAAATTTTCGAAGTAATTTTTTTGTATACTATAAAGCATGTATTCGTAACATACTAGGTTGGGGAAAAAAAAATTCATTATTTTTTCGGTAGATGGCTGTAGTGATCGATATCTTGTAAAGTATTGATCAAACAATTTCATATTTATGCTCGTTGGAAAGGTGACATTTCGTACTAAAAAAATTCTTTTATTGTTTTTTGTTTGGTCCATTCAGTTATGAGTTCCAGGGTGTTAAAAATGGAAGTCAACAAAGAGAAAATTCGGTACATTTTAAAGTTTTTCTTTGATAAAGGCGAAAATGCAAGCCAGGCGGCTGTAATTGTGAATGGTGTTTATACTGGTGCCGATACTGTAACAGCCAATTACGTTTCGTCTATTCCGTTCAGGTATTTTTGATGTTAAAGATACCTCGCACAGGTAGGCCCGTCGTCGAAAATGTCGATAAAATCACAGAAATAATCGAAGTTGACCGGCATGTTAGCTGTCGTAGCATCGCTCAGGAGCTAAAGATCGATCATAAAACAGTTTTAAACCATTTGCACAAAGCTGGATTCAAAAAGAAGCTCGATGTTTGGGTGCCACACCAATTAACACAAAGAAACATGATGGATCGAATTTCCATCTGCGAAGCCTTGGCCAAACGGAATGAAATCGACCCATTTCTTAAACGGATGGTGATTGGGGATGAGAAATGGGTCACATACGACAACATTGTGCGAAAACAATCGTGGTCAAAGCGCAGTGAAACAGCTCAAACGGTGGCCAAACCAGGGCTAACGGCCAGGAAGGTTCTGCTGTGCGTTTGGTGGGACTGGAAAGGAATCATTTATTATGAGTAGCTTCCATATGGCCAAACACTAAATTCGGATCTCTACTGTCAATAACTGGACCGTTTGAAGCTAGCGATTGTCCAGAAACGGCCAGAATTGGCCAACACGAGAGGTGTTGTGTTCCATCAGGACAACGCTAGGCCACACATGTCTATAGTGACTCACCAGAAACTCCGGGAGCTTGGTTGG
>NW_014555440.1:38792-39208 GCF_001313825.1 Dinoponera quadriceps
CCATGTTTTTCTTGCATTGCAAAACTTCCTTAGTGATAAGAAATTGGCATCAAGAGAAGATTGTGAAAATCGATTACTAGAGTTTTTCGCCAATAGAAACCAAGACTTCTATGAGAGAGGCATTATGAAGCTACCTTTAAAATGGCAACAAATTATAAAACAAAACGGTGCACATTTGACCCAAATCGGACAATCCGAAACATGTTAAATAAAGTCTTGAAATTCACATAAAAATAATGAATCTCTTTTTCACCAACCTAATATATAAGGTGTCCGAAAAGTTTTGACTGTGTACTCGTGTGCAGGCAAAATAGGTAAACTGATTGTAAGTAGGAAAGGCATGTATCATTTTACAAAATTCGCACTAGTTAACACGTTCAACCCGGCGCATGTTTTCGAAGTCCGTATGGTCAGCG
>NW_014555441.1:0-201 GCF_001313825.1 Dinoponera quadriceps
ACGATGTCCACGTGCACATGTTCGAACCGGTTGTCTGGTATAACGAACTTGCCGAGAGCAGAGCAGTTATGTTGGTGAACCTTGGCCTTTTGGCAATGAAGACACGTGCGTGCCCATTCTGCTGCGTCCTTTCTGAGTCCGGGCCAACAGAACTTCGTGGCCAGGAGTTTGACTGTGGCCCTGATGCTAGGATGAGAAAGG
>NW_014555441.1:673-1266 GCF_001313825.1 Dinoponera quadriceps
ATGTCTGCTGTCTCGGAGAGGCTTTGTCTGATCGTTGAGTTGAAGCGAAGGTGAGCGGACGGTGGTCTGTGCGGATTTGGAATTCTCTGCCCTCGAGGATGCGTCTAAAATACTTAACTGCCGCGAACATAGCGAGGAGTTCGCGGTCGTAAGTACTGTACCGGGCTTCAGTCTTGCTGAGTTTTCTGGAGAAGAAACCAATAGGCTTCCAGACGCCGTCCTCGCGTTGTTCCAGTGAGGCACCGATTGCAGAGCTGGAGGCGTCGGTAGTGAGCGCCAGCGGGGCCGAGTGGGCGAGGAATGCTGGCCGGCAGGACTGCGCGATGCTGCGCTTGCAGTCCAAGAAGGCCTGGTCGGCTTCTTGTGACCAAGTCAGTTTGATTTTGTTGCCCTTGGGGAGTCCTTTGAGCATATCGCTTAGAGGAGCCTGGAGAAGTGCCCTGGGGATGCATCGGCGGTAAAAATTTGCCAGGAATCTCCTGAGCTGAGCAGGAGTCTCAGGTTTTGGGAAATCCTTGATTGCCTTAACTTTAGCTGCGGGTGATTCGTAGCCTTTGCCAGAAATGCTGAAACCGAGAAAATCAAGGCGGGCC
>NW_014555442.1:0-19736 GCF_001313825.1 Dinoponera quadriceps
TAACCCGCGGAAATTCAAAATTCACGATACTTTTTGAACAGACCTCGTAGAGTTCGATTCGGAACGTGGCAACGGTGGTCGGAATCGTACCACCAAGTTTTAAAAGAAAGAAAGAGTCCCATCGTCGGCGGAATCAAAGGGCTATCCGGTACGGTAGGCGACGCATGTTGCGTCATCCCGCCGTGCGCGCCCGATCGGGTCCCGACGTGTTCGCGACGACAGTCTTGCGTCGGGATAGATATACAAAAGTTAAGACATCCCCGAACTACAACGCATGAGGATAATAATTTTATTTATTCGGCGTAGCGGTCCGTGGAGAAAGTATGTTTTACATATATGTATAATTTTACGGATTAGACGGCGTGAGATCAGAAAACCAGTTATATAAGATTCGTTTATTAAGCTCATAGGATTTATAGATCAGTAAATTTGGTTATTACTTAATTTTTTTTTAAATAGACTTCATCTTCGATACTCTCACGAGGTACGTGTTCAATTTTTTGTGTTTCCCTATCCCCATACCCAGTGTCTGAGGCGAGCGTTCGGTGATCCGAACATCTCTTCGGGGACGACAACTTTAGCAGGGAGGGAATCCCTCTATATATCCCCTATCAGTAAAGGCGTATTTGGGGAGACTTGGCCGGTCCAGCTTCCCGGGCCTGGAGCTTGGGCGAAGTTCTCAAAAATAACGCCCTGGCGACCGTGGACGGGCAACGGGATCAGTGGGAAACTTTCCGTCTCAAGGTTTGGCGGGATTAAACGTTGATTATTTCACTAAGCTAGTGACACCCGGTCACACAAATATTGGAGGCTCAGCCCTCTTCAGCGATCCCGTTCCTTGGACGTAAAGTCACCGCGCGAAACGTAAACTCAGGTATCGGTGCGCGGTAAACTCGCTGAAATCCGAAGAAACGTCTTTTAATGTCGTTTTCTCTCGAAAAAGTGGCGACCGTGACAGGACGCTAGTCAGTCACACACGGGTGGGAAGCGATTCAGGTACCCAAAGGGAAATAACGTAGATTAGTAGTTCTACAAACAGTAGAACTTGAAGCGAGTACAAAGGGGAAAGCTTCACAAGGAATTGGCGCCGAGCGAAGATAATTAAAAAACCTTAAACATTGTTTGTTATTAAAAGTACAATAACGCTCAGAACAAATTACTTTGCTTATTAACAAGCTGCATGGCTTATGAAACATTTTAAAAACAGTGTACGATATTTTATTTATGTGAATCGGTTTGACAAGAGTCGGAGAGAGCGACACATACACAGAATCTTCTTGGTGCACAGTAAATAGTGCAGTGAGAAGCAAAAGTAAGCAAGCAGCACTGCAGACTCAGCGTTACTAAGAAATGGTTAACGAGACTCTGTATATGAGAATGAACAGAATAGTGTATATGTAAGACACCAAAGAAAAGGCTGCCTGACTCTTGACAAGCTAGTTCTGTGCAATTATTATTTTTTGTGTTGACCATATGATATATAACAGTACAGTAACAATACGTGTATCACGGAGACCGAGGAAATACTGAACAAGACTTGGAAAAACAAGTAAATTTTTGTTCAAAGGCCTCATATAGACCACGGTCAAGTCAGACTTTATTAAATAAATCGTCTGTTAACATTCTGCTATTAATGTGTAACGTCACAAAAGGGTGGTGATATCCGCTCGACACGTTTGATTTTCAGACGGGCGACCCAATAACGGGGAATGGAACAGAAAGGAAATTCTGTGACTGGGACTGCCAGTAACGTCGGGAAAAAGGAAATGCCAAGGACAAGCCCAAGGAATCAAGAGCAAACATCGTTTGCAAGGCAACCACGGGTCTTGAGAACACCGATAACCAATATGGAGAGATCCAGCACAAGGGCAGGCACAGTCTACCAAAAAATAGCGGAAAGCAAAAGGGACGATACCAATAATTTGGACCAGATAACGGAACAGTTGGCGGGCTTAACGAGTAAAATAATAACAAGAGGAAAAGGGTCATCAAGGTCGTCGAGAGAGTCCCGACGAGCTACAAACGAATGGGTCGAAGAGTAACAGCGTCGACACAGGGAGTTTAGACACAGGGACGATGATAGATATAGCTGTGAAGAAAGACCGAGAGGTTACCAACAGGTATCCGAGGAACAATAGTACGCATAGCCAGTGATGGAAGCACCATACATACCTCCGCATGTACAACCGTACACTGGAGGAAACCTTTTTACACATTGGAAATTTGCAGGGATCAAAAGTAAAATACATTCGGTGGATTTTGTGTGAAAAATACAAAAGGTTGTGAGACACGAACGCATGAGCGACTCAACTGCTCTGTACCATCTAGAAAACACCATGGTAGGCCAAGCTGCCACATGGTGGTCCATACACGAATTTACAAGTATTCGTCAAGCTTGCAACGCAATTCGAAAGAAATACTGGAGCACAGCGACACAACTGGAGGTACACCAAGAGATAGTACTCGGACGATACATACCCGAGGAAAATGAAACGATAGCTGACTATGTTCTTAAGTTTCATCGTGAGAACAACTTTCTCGACAACCCAATTCCGGAAAAGGTATTTGTGTCAGCAATAGCGGCATACTTTAATCGATCGGTTCAGCCGGAACTAAGAGTCAGTATGATAGACACAGTGGACAAGTTGGTGGAAAGAGAGACGCGATAGATGCCGATAGGCGATGCCACGCCCAAAGAATAAAGGTAAAGACAGATTGGATGGAAAGAACCGGCGCACCTCCACGTTCTTATTATACACCACAACCAACGACGAGTTATAGAGAATCCACAATGGCACGCCAATAACCACTGAGAACCAATGTGCGGCCAGAGCCGCCACCAAGGAGATACGGGGAGTATAAACCTCCACAGACCCAATTTCCAACGGAAAGAAGACAACCACCAAGGAATTATACGTTCGAATGGCCTAAAAGAGAAAACTTACCCAAAAGACCAGGGACAATGGGTCAAACGACCCAAGTGAACAAAAGACCTGTACAACACACGCGGAATTCAGCTGAAACTACCAAAGGTAAACCACCACAGCCAAAGCCAAGACGCGAAGCCCGCGAGGAAACACAAGAAGTAGCCGAGAAGCAGCAAGAGACTGCACTCACTACCATTGATGAATTAGAAGAAGAAAATAAAATCGATGAAACATCCATCCATAGATACCTCTCCAAATAGATGAGAGGGGGAGACCATTGTTAACGGTAGATCTAACATGGTCTAACTACACCCATCGAGTAGAAGTCCTGTTAGACACCGGTTCAACGATTTCATTAATCACCAACGACTTATTGAACAAATTCTCCGAAGAATCAACAGGAACCTTGGGAGCCAAAGCCCCGAAAGGAGGATTCTTTCGCACCGTAAAAATAAACAAAACAACAATTGCGAGTGCCTTCAGTACGCGGGGAATACAAACTCGTCTCATGATAAACCTAGACTTTCTAGGGAAATCAACGGCAAACCAAACGATTGTTTGGAATCATTCCTTTTATGTAGCCTCCAGAATGACGAGATCACTGATTTTAGGCATCGATTTCCTAAAAAACCAGGAAGCGACCCTAACTTATGACAGAGATATGGGACCACTACTGAATATACGTAAGTCCAAATTAAATATAAGATCAAAAGAAGACGAAAGCATGATCGTCTCACCAAGTGAACTCGACGCGATACATGAGACTAGAGAAGAAGGGGAAAATACAAACCCTCCCAGCCCAGAAACTCAGGAAAAACACACGATTCCGCAGGAGTCCCCCCCACATACATTGAAGAAAGACTACAAAATCTATTAATCAAATATGAAGATCTAAACGGATCTTGGGAAGAATCAAAAACTACCAACATAGAATCCAAATGTGGGATGAAATACCACTCCAAATAAAGAAATATCCCGTACCGTTGAAACACATAGAAGCAGTACGTGAAGAAATTGAGAAAATGGAAGCGGACGGCATAATACGTAGAGAAGCTACCGAATATATAAGCCCACTTGTAATCGTCGAAAAAACAGACGGTAAAATTAGAATCTGTCTCGATGGAAGAGCAGTAAATGAAAAAATGCGAAATGACCGTGCACATTAACGATAGATGAGATCATCGCCAGAATAGGAGACAGAAAAATATATACAAAACTCGACATAAGTCAAGCCTACTGGCAAGTTGAAATTGAACCAGAATCCCAAAAATACACAGGATTCTTATTTGATGTACAAACATACGTATTTCAACGCATGCCTTTTGGACTGAAGACTGCAGGAGCATCATTCACAAGAGCAATGCAGCAAGTAATCGCTCAAGTTCAACATCTTCGTCCATTTGTAATTATATATCTCGATGATATATTGATTGCGAGCGAAACACCGGAACAACAGCTGGTACAATTAGACCAATTATTCCGAGCATTAAAAGAAGCCGGAATAAAACTAAACCACGAAAAATCCGAATTCCTCAAGCCGCAGATATCTTTTCTCGGACACAATTTATCAGAAACAAAAACAGCAATGGCGAATTCAACGAAAGAAGTCATACGAGCATTCGCAACACCACAATCGGTGAAACAAGTTCAAGCTTTTCTAGGATTAGCGAATTGAGATCGGAAGTTTATTCCAAACTTAGCACAGCTCACAAGACCATTGGAGCAACTCACACAAAAAGGAGTAAAATTCCATTGGGACTAAGAAAAACAGCAAGCGTTCCAGCATATTAACACATTAACGGTGGGCGATTTCGACGAAAGTAGAGCGCCTAGAGCGGGCGATATTTTGTGTGATTATAAAAACTTTAAGGTACAGTCGAGCTAAATCGTATTACTACAACTCCCGCCTTTAAGCCGCAGTCGAGCTAAATCGTATTACTACGACTCCCGCCTTTAAGCCGCAGTCGAGATAAATCGTAGTACTACGACTCCCACCCTTAATGTGTTAAGAAAGCGATCAACAAAGCTGAATGCTTATTTCTGATAAGGAAGGACTTATCGTACGGTTTGGAAACAGACGCCTCCCTAGTCGGACTAGGAGCCTGCTTGTTGTATCAATTTGAAAAAAGAAAGCCACATAAAGAATATACGCTAGCATACGCAAGCCGAGCGCTCAAACCAGCCGAGAGAAATTATACAACGACAGAGCAAGAAGGATTAGCTCTGGCCTGGGCACTAGAAAAATTCAACATAATAATAGGGCACTAGAAAAATTCAACATAATATTATATCAACGAACGGTATATGTTAGAACCGACCATAGAGCACTTACGTTTCTAGGTACATGCGCCATTCACAGCAGACGCATAGCGCGCTGGATAGAGAAATTCCAAAATTACGATCTAAGAATTCAATATATACCTGAAGCAAACAACACGATCGCTGACACGCTATCCCGAAATCCTCCACAGGAACAGGCTAAAGACCAAACTAAAAATGAATTAGCATTAGCTGAAGCGGGTCCTCATGAACAAATATACCTTAATGACTTACCGAACTGGATCAGGAACGCACAACTAGGCGACGACACAACAAAGAATTTAATACAAAACAAGCCCGATTGGTATGTCATACGCAACAACATAGTGCGAATATTAACCAGAGACGCAAAATAAGACCGTGTCGTAATACCGGACTCAATCGCTTGGAATCTAGTAAACAAAATCCATCATCATTTAGTATATTTTGGAACCGATAAAGTGATTCAGTTCACAAAAGACATATTCCACGTAAACAACTTCGACAAAATAGCACGAGACGTGGTAACTTCATGCGAGATATGTATTGCATCAAAATACCATACCCGACCGACTGTCGTCGAACTATATTACCAAGGTCCAGAAGACACCGGTCAACTAATATCCATTGATCTATTCGGACCATTACCGAACTCGCATAAAGACAATAAATACGTGCTAGTCCTCATGGACATGTTTTTCAAACACGTAGCACTATTCCCGCTGAGGAACCAAAAGGTAGAACACAATCATAAGCGCAATTGAGAAAAAATATATACCTCGCAAAGGCTATGTACCAGAGACCTTCCTAACAGATTGCGGAGGCCAATTCCTAACAGGAAAATGGACACGTTTTGCAAGAAAAATAGGAGCAAGGTTAAAAAGAACCGCACCTTACAACCCACAAGCAAATCCAGTGGAACGCGTTATGCGAGAACTGGGACGAATACTACGAGCGTACGCTCATAACAACCACCAAAACTGGGACTATGTAATCCCTCGAATTGAAAACATAATAAATAGAACGAAACATGCGTCAACAGGAATGACTCCGCTGTCATTGGAGTTAAACGATCAATGATACGCGCAAGGATCCGACCCTCATAACAGAGATACAACCTTTAACGAATACGAAATTCCAATAGACCTTCTACCGAAAGACCAAGTTGAAAAACCAACACCAGAAGAAAAAGGATTCCAAAGAGACAAACAAGTAGAAGAGGGCCGGAAAAATCTAAAAAGAGCGTTAGAAAAACGACAGAGACAAGCGGAAAAACATGGCACAGCGGAAAAATACATGGTAGGAGATCTTGTGTGGCGGAGAGCCTACAAAAGAAGTGATGCCAAACACAGTAAAACCAAAAAACTATACCCAATTTACGAAGGACCATTAAGAATCACAGATATTCCACATCCCAACACCTACCGACTAGAATGGCCAGACGGACAACAAGAAGGAACATGGAATACAAGACAACTTCGCCCACACCGTATACCAGAACTAAGATACGAAAATCAACAAGATCAGATCACAAGAAAAAGAAGACTTCCACCATAATCAATAATAGGAGGAAGAATAGAAACACCCAGAGAACTTAGCCAAGAAGGAAGAGAATACAGTTCAGACGAACGATGGGAAGACACAGAATCAAACGATGATCCAGAACACATTACCAGTACAGATATAAAACTTCAATCAGAGGAACAAAAAATAGGGGGGGGGGCGGTGAACATATTAGGATCACCACCGGCGAAAAGGAGAAAAATAACAACACATAGAGGAGACGACACTAAGATAAGAAAAGAACAAATTGAAATGATAGAAATAGATTCAGAAGACATTAAACAAAATACAGAATCTGAAGACGACAAATCAGAAAAACTCAACACCTCGGATTTTAACATTTCAGACAAAACGACCGTGACAGATTTCAACAAAACAACTACAACAATAACCAGCAATGAATCAACCAAAAAGATAAAAAACACAAACAGACGGAAAACAAATTGGAACACACAGTCCACAACATCAGTCACATCATCAATCGAACAACAAAGAAACAAACCATACGAAATACAAAACAATAATAACATAAACAACCACCTTTATGTGACAACACACAAAACACACACAAACAATAATAATAACAATCAACACTATTCTTACAGAGAAACAACATCAAAACAGACACATAGACCAACCACAGAAACCAACAAGAAACTCAAACAAAAGACAGAGGAATATATCAGTTATGCAGTACAAGGTTTGCTATTAGCAATACAAACAATTAAAATATTAGAAGAAAGGCAAGCTAACCTATGGGAAAAATTACAGGAAATGCAAGAAGAAATAACCCTACGAAGAAATCAACGCATAGATAACTTTGGACAATATCAAAAAATAATGGAAGAACAACTCCAAAACGAATAATGGTTCAACGACTCCGATAATGCAACCTCAGCACAAACAACGGCAACGAATACAAGCAGCGAAGAAGAACCATATACACAAAAAACAACAGAAGAATTAGAAAGAAAACTGTACACATACAAAAAAACTGTACTCATACAAAAAGGAAAAAAAATACCTGAAAATACACAAAAGATACCGAAAAAGAATACAAAAAGAAATTAAAAAGAAAAAAGACAACATTAACAAAATAAAGGAAAAATTAAGGAATTCAGAAGACTTGCTAAAAGCAATATTATACATCAATACAAGGCAAGAAAAAACCCAAAAACTAAATAAATCACAAACATCTACAGGTGACATAACAGAACAACAAAGTGAATCACAAACATTCACACAACAGAAAGAAGAAATACAATCACCACAAACAACCACAAACGAAACAACAGAACAACAAATAGAAATCGGAATAGATACATCCGTCGAAGAAAAAGAAAACATACCATTAAACATAAGAAACCCGAACTTAAAAGCATGGACAAAACAAGGGTGGAGAGCGGATAGATCCCAAAAACGGATCCCCTACATAAAAAAAGGAACAGATCAACAAGTAAATTCATAATGAAAAAGAAAACAAAAAAGACGAAACAAAAAAAACGACAGCAAGACAACAGAAACAAAAAACAGAAAAAACCAACCATTAGCATTCTCCACACCAAATACATTAATAGAAACAGTGGAAATAGGAAGAAAAAACCCAATAAAAACAATAATAAACTCAACACAAACCGAACAATTAGAACTAATAAAAGAATTACAACAAATAATACGACAGACACATTTAGAAGAAAAAACCACAGACACACTACAAAATAGAAGCTTTGAGGATCCAGGACCAAGCAAAACAACAAAACCAAAACCACAAATTTTAGAAATAATAACACTATCACCAGAAGCACAAATACCATGGCAACCAAAAAACACACCAAGCCCAGGACCCTCAGAGCAGGTGGGTCAAGTGCAACCGGAGGGTCAGCCGCGGAGAGAGGAGCGGCGGGACAAAAGACGAAGAAGGTCACCGAAATAAATGAACACGAATGCGAAGGGCGATGATGATTGGCGGGGGCCGTCGGCGAATTGGGAAGCGTCGCGGAGGGGGAACAAGGTTTGAAATTGAAAGAAGGAAAGGCGCGCAGTAGCGTGGAGATGCGGGAAGCGAGAGGACGTATATTGAGAAGAAGAGCGGAGAACTGCGCAGACGAGTTGCTGACGGAGAAGTTGCTGACGGAGGAGGAAGCTGACGGAGACGCCCTGGTGCAAATCTCCTGGTGGAGGCTCAGGGAGACGCGGGGAAACGACCGATCGCCTGGCGACGGTAAGTGCGCTGAAAAATTGCCACTGTTCCCCTTCGTAACTTTCCGTGAAAACAGAGACTTCCCGTCAGGAAACCGAGGCGTCCGGCGGGAAGTTCGACTCAAAACGCGGCACCGGTGGCCGGAACCGGGCAACCAGATTTTAAAAGAGAGAAAGAGTCCCGTCGTCGGCGGGATCAAAGGGCTACCCGGTACGGTAGGCGACGCATGTTGCGTCATCCCGCCGTGCGCGCCTGATCGGGTTCCAACGTGTTCGCGACGACAGTCTTGCGTCGGAATAGTCTATAATCAAGACTTCCCCGAACTACGACGCGGGGGAAGAATAGTTTTATTTATGCGGCGTAGCAGTGAGATCGGAAAACTAATTATAGAAGACGTGATCATTAAGTTCACAGGATTTATGGATCAATATTTTTTTGTTCGTGCTTTATTTTTTCTTTAAATAAACTTAATCTTAGTTACTCTCACGGGGTATGTGTTCATTATTTCGCGTTTCCCTATCCCCATACCCAGTGTCTGAGGCGAGCGTCCAGTGATCTGAATATCTCTTCGGGGACGACAACGTTAGCAGGGAGGGAATTCCTCTATACAACCTCTAACAGTAAAGGCGTATCTGGGGAGACTTGGCCGGTCCAGCTTCCCGGGCCTGGAGCTTGGGCGAAGCTCTCAAAAATAACGCCCTGGCGACCATGGACGGGCAACGGGATCCGTGGGGAACTTTCCTTCTCAAGGTTCGGCAGGATTAAACGTTGATGTTTTCACTAAGCTAGTGACATCCGGTCACAACGCGTGTTGCAGATCGCTCGAAGCGTTGCGAGGGCGACGATCGCGACGGAGGTCCGAGTATCCGACGGTCGCGAGAGCGAGCGGCGGCGAAGACCGCTAATGAGAGACGCTCGCGAAAGATCGTCGGAAGGCTAACGCGCGGCGCAAGAAGGTCGCTCACAGTCGCGGGCACTGCGTACTACCGCGGGCTCGCGAGAGACGGACGAAGACACTCAGATGCACTAGTCCGGGGAGTTGGATGCGAAACGCTAAAGGGGGTCGACGGCGAGGAGCACTCGCGAGCACGTCCGTGATGTCCGGAATCCGAAACGGAAGAGAAAGCGCCGGGGTCCTCGCATGACCTCCGGGACGCTCTAAAACAAAACACTCCCGCGCCACCGAACACGTGATCAACCGTCGTTGATATCGCGTGACACTCGCGTAGTTCCGGCGGTGCGCGCGACGCACCGGAGATGCCGGGTGGCGCTCGAGTCCGTCAGAAGACCGAGCGCGGTTGCAGAACCTGTTTCCTTCTGTGAGAGGCTGCTCTGGGCGGTGGCGCCGACAGCGACGGCGCGCGAGGCTCGACCGCCAGATATATCTCCGAAAACATGATCGTATTAAGTTCAGTTATTTGTTTTTATGGTTAAAAAATATTTTCCTCTCCAGGAAAATATATGATTTCCGATAGATTTTTACACGCTGAATACGATCATATTGGTAGAATTAATTTATCTCGTTTCGTTTCATTGTTATTTCCACTCAACAATCTTAATGGCAATTTTTGCTTTAAGGTTAATTTATTTTTGCTAAGGTTATTTTATTTTGTTTTAAGGTTAAAGCTCTTGGATAGTCGCTGCAACTGTTCTTGTTTGATGGTGTCAGAAGTGAGAAAACACATGTCAAGAATTCTTGCGCTTTACGCTCAGATAAAAAGATATATTCACAAAATGATATTTGTGATTGATTTAGTACATTTGTAAAATTGTCCGTGAACATTTCTTTTATTCGAACAAGCAATAAATAGTTTTAACATTAACATTGACAAAATCATGAGAAAAGAGGTTAAAATAAATGGTTCCGTGTCAAATTAATTTTGCGGCTGTTTGTTGATTGTTCGAATAAAAGAAAAGTGGACGAACAATTTTATAAATGTACTGAATCGATCACAAATATCATTTTGTGAGTATATCTTTTTATTGTAACGCAAGAATTCTTGACATGTATTTTCTCGCTTTTGACGTCATCAAACAAGGACAATTGCAGCGATTACTCAGGAGCCTTAAGATATTTCAAAATCCTGACATGATAGGCAAATTCAGCGACCGGATTTGAACTCAGCGCACAGAAAAACATAAGGAATAACTTATTTCATCAAAAAAGGTGACCATTGTATACCTGTGTTATTATATATTATCCCTTAATACCTATTTATTTTGCAAATACGCATTTCGTAGAAAATATTTTTACCGTAAAATTAGAAAGTACACAATTGTTACATTTTAGCTTTTATCTCAATAGATCTTTAAGAACGAATGTAAACTTGGAGGTCATGGAGTAATTGTTGAAATTGACGAAATTCTATTAGGCTCTATTTCTAAAAGAAAATATAAGAGGCCGGTTAATTAAAGGTTAATGTGCATTTGGAGATAAAAAAAATACGAGTAAATGTCATCATGCTTGTAAAAGACCGTCAAACAAAAACACTAATGGACCCAAGCAGCATGTAAACGTTCGAACAACATACGTTTTAGAACTTTTAATATATATTTTACGTAACAAAAGTGTCGCAGTATCACAATTATGCTGCTCTGTTACAATTCCATTTTTCAATTAAAATATATACATCTGGAAGATGAAGATATTAATATATTAACCCTTTTAGTGCCGGGCGAAAAAGAGGTGCTTATGCGAAGATAACCGGCCGATTTTACTAGGATTTGGTAAAAGACTCATAAAAACTAAACGAAAAGCAATATTTAAAAATTATTTATTTTAATTCTCTCGTAATGAAATTAGACTATTTATAACGTATTTTAAATTTATTTTGATAGAGATCTCTCGCAATGCGAATAGTAAAGCGCTACAAGGTGCGGGCCGATATATCGGCTCTGGCACTTCTCGCCGGTGTAGCAGGAGCCGATATATCGGCTCCCGGCACTAAAAGGGTTAATATCTTTTAGCAATTAATATATTTTTAAATAATTTGTTATAAATAGACATAATCAAACTTCAAGATGTACGAGTATATATTTTAATTAAAAAATGGGATTGTAACAGAGCAGCATAAATGTGATATTGCGACACTTTTGCTACGTAAGATATACTCGTATATTAAAGGTTCTAGAACGTATGTTCTTCGAACGTTCCCACTTTGTTTGAATATAACCAAACCAAGTGAACGTAAGCGAACGTTCCTCGAACGTTTACGTGTTGCTTGGGGATATAATCTGTCAAAAAATAAAACCTGAAACTATTAATTATAATTATATTAACTATTCTTGGCGTTCATAAAATATGAAAATTATATTAATCAAAAAGTCAATCACAAAACCAATTTTATTGATCCCAAAACAAGAGTACATTCCTAAAATAAAGAACGTCTCTGGCGTGAAATACGAGGAAATATATTACGTTACGAACGTCGAAAAGCTCATTATGTTCATTAGCTGAATTTATTTTTAAATGGACCTACAAATTAGAAAATCACTGTGATGATGCGAATTTTTGCTCGTCACTGAGTGGCCCAACAGCGAGTGAAACGAACGTCCCGACTCGATAGCGAGCGAGCGAAGCTGCCGAACGAGAGGGACGAAATCCTGAGGAGGAGAGGCGAGCTTCTGGTGACAAGTGGGTGAGCGAGAAACTATGTACAGGCGCGGATAGGAACAATTACAGTCGCGTTGTAATTCCAAGTCGGTTGCCGCCGCTTCTCGGCGGCATCTGCGCGAGTAGTAGACCAGGAATTTGGATTCGCTTAGGGTTCGTCGCGCCCTGAAGGTCGGGACGCATGGACGTGCGAGATTTTGAGGCCACATTGCAGGGCAACGAGGGCCATGCTCAAAAGGATCTCGAACGTAGAAATCCCGGAGACTCGGTTACCTTCTTTAGTCGCCGGTAGTCCTCGGATATTATTTGTCGGTATTATACGTAATTTATTAGGAGCCGTATTATTGAATAGCGGGTTTTTTTTTGGAAAACTGCTTTTGGCGAACGAGCTAAACCAAATGGTGTACATGATCGGCCAGAAAGCAATAATTATTGCCTGAAAGGACTCGGCTGGCGTCCATTGGGAAACCCGGTGAGATTCGCGTAACGAAACTGAACAAAAGAGCTTTTTTTGTTTATACGATGCACGTTATTATAGCTGCTGTCAAGCGGCTTATATCCGCCGCATAAAGAATCTTGTATAACATCTCGGCCGAGCCATAGTTCTCTTTTAATTGCGTATGGGATCTTCCGTGGTATCGATTAGTTGCATGTAATTGAAGGTCGTCAGGCGAATTAAAGAATTGTTATTTACATGTTAAATTCGTCTTTACTTTATTATCTCTACCGACTCCTCCTCGAATTGTTCGCGAATATCGAGGAAGAAGGTGAAAAAACCACGACGCTCTACCAATCGGGCTAGCGAAGAATTAGACTCGTTATCGCAAAAATAAAAATTGAGCTAGCTGAGGTGGGTCCGCTGCCGCGAAAGTGGAAACGAAGAAGTCCTGCAACCGCGCGGACAATCATTTAGTGTTGCAAAAGTGTGACATCACATTCATGTATTTTTTGATATTATGGTTTCATAATACATCTTATTGACAAGAATATAGTTGATATAATAGGCATCTTTAATTAATAAACATCATTATACTTTTATATTACTTATTATATTTATTATATTTATTATATGTATTATATTTTTATTATTTACTATATTTATTGTATTATTATTATTATATATAAAATATATATACAGATTGGACACATTTTGGCTGGTGTAACTGAAACCTTTTACCTTATATTAAGTTGTGAATCGGTTTATTATTAAAATTAAAATAGTGAAGATTAGCAAAAGACCTTACGCAAGGTATGTCGATAACTTATAATTTATTTATTTTAAAAATGTTTATCTGAATTTATAATTATTCTATTATATTTTTATATTTATTTGTTTCTATTTAGTAGATATATTTTGCACAGGGGTCTATGCTAATCTTCAATGTTTTAATTTTAGCATAAGATAGGCTCATCATACATATTTTAGTAAAGCGAAAAGTTTGTTTCAAGAGCCAAATATGTACGAGTATGTTATGATTATGATAAAATTATAATTATATGAAATTATTTGTTATTTTCTTCTCATCTTTGAGGAAATCTTGGCCTTGATATATATTGTTATAATAACAGCTTTCAGTAACTTTCATAAGATTTCTAAACAACTTTTCTTGATAACTTTTTAATAAACAATTAACGACGGCTAAAACTTTTTGAATGTTATTCAAGATCTTGACCTTGACAATATATATCAAGGGCACAGTCGTATCTCGTTGCTCCGTTAAACGCAATATTTACTTATATTTCTTTCAATAATGTTTTTGCTATCTTTAAAAAATATTAGTACCTAAAGATCACAGAATATTCAAATCTATTTAATTCTTCACTTTTATTACATTGGCTTCCTTATTCCTAATGTCAATAACAACCTGCAAAATTAACAAGGCGTTAATAACGTATTTTTATAATTATATTAGCAATCTTACATTTAAAAACTAAGAAAAAATTTGCGAATTCTGTTACTTACTTTACCTGAAGATTTACTTTCAGAAACGAACTGAAAGGCGTCATTGATTTTGTGTAAGCCAACAATCAATGAGCAAGATGGCGTAATAAGTCCTTCCTCAAGAAATTGTAGAATTTCGTCTCCGGCTTGACTAATTTATAAAAATGAACAAGATTATTAAAATTTTCGATACATTTTGCAAATGCTAGAAATTACAAGTATAACGTGCCGATATACGTCAGGCATTTTCTTCCTATACTCCGTAAGACTGAAGCCGCTGACACTGAAGGAACTCTTCTGCACCTCAGAATGAGCGTCGGTTATAGTCGTTGCTGTGCCAGCTATAATCACTCGTCCTACATGACAGAAGCAATAAGTGAATGCATTGATCACTATTAAGTTATGGATACTTTAGATACAAAGTAAATACCTTCGCGAGAAAGATGATGTACTACTACCGCAAAATTATCGTCGCGCAGCAATTCCTTTAACGTTGCGTCTTTGTAGACATTGGTGAAACTAAAAAAATATTATGTATTTCAACAATACGTCTTACTTGGAGACAACCCGAGCAACACAGTTTTCTTGGAATCTCCTAAAAATCTACCAACTGTAAAAATTGCAGGACTCACCAATCTAACATTTTTTTAAAGTATTCTCCATCGATATCGTCAAAGATTGCTTTAATGTCTCGCTCAGCCGCGATTTCTTCTATTTGTTTCAGTAACTTCTTACTTTTATATTTGAGAGATGTGAATGCTCCTTTCTCCCGGACTAGATTTGCTCCATCTTCTGTAGCACAGACTCCAATGACCTACGCAATTTAATAATGTGTTAAAGCTCCTGTATATTCACTATAACTGTTTTTGTTTGAAGACGTTAAAAGCGAAGAAATGTATGTTGAGAATTTTTGAAATATATGTTCAAATAAAAAGATATATACATAAAATAACATTTGTGATCGATTTAACACACTAATAAAATGCTCCGAAAACTTTGCTTTTACTCTAACAATCATTAAATAACCATATAATTAAATAATATGCAATCTTCTTTTTTAACTTTCATTATTTCTCGTAATTTTGTCAATATTAATTTTATGGTTAATTATTGATTATTAGAGTAAAAGGAACATGTGTGGATTGTTAGAGTAAAAGGAACAAGTGTTCAGAACATCTTATTAATGTGCTGAATTGATCACAAATGTTATTTTATGGGCATTTTTTATTTGAACATATATCGCAAGAATTCTTGGCATACGTTTTCTCGCTTAACATCATCAAACAATGACAGTTGCAAGTATATAGAAACTTTACATAGTAAAGTACTAATCAAATATATTTATCATTTACAAAATTTTCTTTGAATGAGACTTAATTTCACGCAATATTTAATTATTGATGTTAGAACTAGGAAGGATATAAATTATAGAACTTATTTGTTACTACTTATTATTAAAGTTAAATAAATATAAATGTAATTAAATAAATAAATGACAAGATAGCAATATAAAAATATACAATTGAAATTTGTGAAATATTTACTAAAAATATTAAATATTTAATATTTAAATATGCATGAGACACCTTAGCTCTAAAGACGTTTGTAGCTAAATCCACAGCTGCTAGACCAATACCACTTATGCCAACATTTATTAAGATCAAGTCATTCTCATCAAGATTGACTTTTGTCTCTAATGCAACCAGAGCAGTGATATAATTGTCTAAAATACTCACAGCATCTATAAATTTCAATTCGGAAGATATTTTCCATATATCCTAAACCAAACAAAATATTATTATAGACCATATCATCTCAAATTTTTATCTCTGAAATTTTATATTTTTTTATACATATTCTACCCCAACTTCAGCTAGGCATCTCTCAGCCAAACCTCCAAATCGGTCTTTATTAAGAGCAATTACTTTGTCACCAACAGTAAAGCCTTTTTTTTCTGCTTCTGTACCTACTTCAATTAGCTTTCCAACAACCTCATAACCAAGAACTGTTGGCAATTTAGGTTCAAATATATATAAATTTTTACTAAGAAGTATATCAGAAGCATTCAAGGCACAGTAATAAACATCAATAAGGACCTAAAAATGTAAAATATAGGTGTAAAAATATAGCTGTAGTTATTAAAATATATTTTAGATATCATATTATTATTACTTAAATATACATGTTACAAAAGTATATATATTAAATTTAAAATATTCGTTGCAATAAGAATACAAAGAATGGAATATGGATAGGAGCTTCTAATAGCTACATATAACAAGAACTAGATTTCCTGCAACATGACATTAGCTACATTCAGCAAAAAAAAACAGTTTTGCAGTTTTTGTTGTCAAATTCATGAATCTGATTTGTGTATGCTCTTAATCTTGATTAAATTTAAAAGCATGCCAATGAGATTTTACAACAGTTGCAAAACTGCTTTCTCTGCTGAACATAGTCACATTTATACAAACCTCACTGTGTTGCACTTTTTTTGGTGGTTTCAAATTTTCTATAACAAGAGGGATGGAGAATTCCTTCAGTACTGCAGCATGAATTTTTCTTGGCTCCGGCGCAAGATTAATATTCTTGACAGATTCCGCATTTTTTTCGGTAGATAATCTAGCTCCGATAATTCGCTGTGATAAGTTATTCAACCTATTTCTATATAATTTTGTAAAAATTCTGCATCCTATCGGCGACATGACGGACAAAATAATGAATTAATAGCTATATAATTAATAATAATAAATAAACTATTTAGTACAAATATAACCTAAAAGATTCAATAAAATTGTATACGTTCTCATTGCTCAATGGTTACAGGCAGCCAACTGGCAAGCCACAACATCACTAACATTGACCTTAAAATGAGATTCCAGACAAATGCGTTCCGCCGGAAAGATTTTATCAAAAATATGTATGTAAGTATAACGCGACGACAAATTGTACACATGTATATACATAAATATCTTTTTCGAATTCATACATAAGGCCGGTGTCTCAATGCGCGGAAATCCTCAACGAAACGTGCGGAATTAACGTGACCAATCACAGCTGTCACGAAAAGAACGGAATGGATGATTAGTTGCGTTGGCTCCGCACATTCCCTTTTGCTGAAGATTTCCGCGCAATGGGATATTGGCCTGAGGTCTGTTCTACAATATGTCGTATTTCGCTGTCAAATGCTAAAACATAGCCGATGGTCCAATGAAAAAAATTATCTTTCGAAAATTCTCTCATTGGATCACCGGCTACGTTCCAGTATCCGACAACGACATACGGCGTATTGTAGAACAAGTCTAATGGCTTTTGTGCACAGAACGCGGAAATACTTGCCGTGAAGCCATAAGGCTGACGGAAAGGTGTCATTAAAGTCTTAAGGTCTGTTCTATAATACTTCGTAAGCCAGAGTCGGGTGTCGGAACACAGTCGATGGTCCAATGAGAGAATTTATTTTTCGAAAGTGAGTTTCCTTCATTGGACCATCGTCTATATTTTGACATCCGACAGCGACATATGACATTGTAGAATGAAATTGTAAAACAGGCCTAAAGCCCGTACCAGACTGCGGATTAGGATTGAGATTGAATTAAAATTTGGCCAATCAGAAAAAGATTCACTAAACTTAGGTTTAATGAACTTTGTTCCGATTGGTTAAATTTTAATCTAAACTCAATTCTAATTCGTAGTCTGATATGGGCAAAGGTTTGATTTTTATAGCTGGATTCGGACTACACAAGAACTGAACTGAACCAAACCAGTGCAAGCCAAAACTACAGAGTGCAAAGCGTGCAGCTAAAGAATGCTCTAGTGCAAAAGTAACTTGGCGTGTCATGTTATATCGACTGTTTTTCCGTTTGTTATTCCATTATGATACTTTCTATGAATATGAAAATTCACACAATTAAATACAATAATATATAAATACAACTAATATATATGTGTATAAAGAAAAAAATTGTCTCTTTGCTGCATTGTATATAAGTAGTGTTTGCCTCCGATAATTTCAGATTTATCTAGATGAAAACGAGCGGAAAATTTGAAAATTCGTCAAAGATGAGATGAAGATAATTTTGCTTTTAATGTATCTAGATGGAAGATAAGGTAAGCAGAGCTACTCATCTCAATAATTTTTTAGATAGTATTGTTTTTAAGAGAAACTTTATAAAAATTTATAATAAAAATTATGCAGATCACACATAAAATTAAAAACGGTTGACTAATTCGTCAACGTAATTGCTTTAAATTTAAAGATCTAACACAAAAAAGACTAATAATCATTGACTATTCATGATCAATGTGTTTTCTGAACGCAGTCTTTATTTCAGTCTTTTTCTGTAAAGTCAGACCACATCAGACCATCACACCATTGACTGTGAAGATCGATATGACTAGCACTTATTGTCTGTAGGGCCTATCATAGTGAATGTCATGTAACTAGTCTATTATAATTGGTCCATTAAGAGTTGACAGTCGTAATCGACTGTCGAATAAGCTTTCACAGTCGACAGTTTGATACGGGATTAAAATGGATTAATTAATTGTATTGACAGTTTAATACGGGAATAAAGTGGATTAATTAATGAGTGGTCTGTTCTTTTTAGTTGCACTGCTGAATTGGTGAAATATGTTATAGTGAAACAAGTATATTTTATTATGCTTTAATTTATTGCATTAGTTTAATTAAAAAGAACAGATCAAAGGAGACAAAATCGAAATTTGTTGTTTCGTTGAAATTTAACCTCCAAACCGTAGACTGATTCAGGTTTCACGCATAGGCGTCTATTATTTAATTCATCTTGTTGAAAAGTGAGTTCAGAATATGGAACATAACATCATATCAAATAATTTTCAGATGAGAGACATGTTTTCCTTATTTAAGACGAAAATGAATATATTTTATATTTTTTCCATCCAGATTGGTAAAGATGATCTATTTACCAGGTGTAAAAGTATGAAACCGGAATTTCTCTATAGATGGTGCTAGCCATCAGTTTAGGGACCGTAAGACCGCTTCTGCAGCGCCATCTTCTCCCTCTAACAGCTGACGAAGATTTTCAACACACAACAACCCAAGTTCCATACACCGGTATATTTTTCTATAACCTTAAACATGTCGAGTTTTGTGCCTACGAACTACGATTTGCGGACAGCATTGGTTTTTTGTTATCATTTGAAGAAAACTGCTGC
>NW_014555442.1:19983-29891 GCF_001313825.1 Dinoponera quadriceps
TCGTATCATGACAGGTGATGAAAAATGGATATATTTTGAGAATCCTAAGCGTCAGAAATCATGGGTGAATCCAGGCGAACCATCGACATCCACTGCAATCGCTTTGGAAAGAAGACAATGCTCTGTGTTTGGTGGGATCAGAAGGGTGTAATCTATGAGCTGCTAAAACCTGGTGAAACCGTTAACACTGATCGCTACCAACAGCAAATGATCGATTTAAATCGAGCATTGGGTGAAAAACGACCGGAATATGGAAAAAGGCAACAGAAAGTCATTTTGCTCCATGATAATGCCCCATCACACACAGCAAAACGGGTCAGGGAAACGATCGAGGCGTTCAGTTGGGAAATACTAACGCATGCGGCTTATTCTCCAGACTTGGTTCCGTCCGATTATCATCTATTCGCATCAATGGGACACGCACTCGCTGAACAACGCTTCAATTCGTATGAAAATGTACGAAAATGGCTCGATAGCTGGTTCGCTTCGAAAGAAGAAATGTTTTTTGGCGTTGCATTCATAAACTGCCGGAGAGGTGGGAAAAATGTATAAATAGCAATGGACATTATTTTGAATAAAATATTTTTCATCATTTTCAAACAACAGACGTGTAATTTTTACAAAAAAATTCCGGTTTCATACTTCTACACCTGGTATATATTGAAATATATTTCTTTTATTTAAAGAATTTTTATTTCTTTAATTTTCTTTCAGTGTGTTGTATCTTGAAATAGACATAAATATTCTGAACTTTGAACTTCGAACCATGAACCTATCTCTAGGTTCAATAACTGTCATATATTTGTAGATTAGCCGAACTCCGAACGAAAAAGTCTTTTACCGTTTTGCAAATAACACGCAAATTTTTTGAGTTAATTAAGGGATCAGGTTAATACAACGCTTTAAACAGAAGCGTATTTTTTAGGAATTAATTTTGCAAAAATTAAACAACCGAATGTTTTATAACTTTACATATTTATTTTGTGAGCGCGAGAGTGACATTGTAGACAGCGTACCAGTCTGCTACATTAGAGTTGCTGGATTCAATTCCTGGTAAAGCCAAACAAATTTTCATACGCTCGTGGCTCTTCTTCGATGGTCTGGTGATCCATTAAGAATATTTATGTCACGGAAACTTCTCTCTAAAAATTTGTTGTTCGTAATCGGCGTTTAATCTGTTCGTCCCGTAAATGCGTGTGTATAATTTGCATTTGTATAATCTGCGCAACACATGTATAAGTAAGAGGTTAGTCCTAGGCCCTACATAGGTAGCACCATTGATGATGATAATTCATTATGTAACTATTATACTATATTTATAATTTTTTATTAGAAAAATCTTATAAACATATGAGTAGCATATGTCTAAACACATGATTGCAAAAAGTGCCGCTGGAATCGACGGAAAAAATACTTTCAGATGACTAATCTGTTCTAGTTATTTGAAATAAAAAAAAAATATCTTAATATGCTGGTAGATAGAAGATGAACCAAAATTTAAAATTGAAGGATGGAATTGCAGAAAAATTAAATTACTACTACCTGTTTGAAAATCGAATATCAGATTTTCGCATTACAAAAAAAAGTAATTATTTTAATAAACTAAACATATTCATCTTCCCAAAATTAAAAATATATTCGCAATTAACAACCGTGTTTGGCTTAGACTGCCCCATTCTTATTTCATATATTTGAATATTTATTTAAACGTTTTTCTGATTTTTCTAAGTTCATCCTCCAATGACACGTGTCTACTGAAAGTAAATGCAGTTTCAAGTTCATCGGTTATGTTTCAAGTTGTCTTTCTCGTCAGTTTGAAAAACCTTTCGAGAAAACTTGTTTAAAGTTTAACGAGAGTTTCTTCAGATATAATAATTAAAATTTTGCAACTAACATTTAAACGGATATTCTTGTATCCATGCATTAAATCCTCAGCTTCTTCATATAATTTATTTTAGATAACTAATTCTTTTTTTCTTGACTTTTTTGCTTCCTTGATATCTCGGGATATACGCAGTCTCGCGATTTTGAATCAATGCTTATCTTTGTTACTAGTGAATATCTACCATTGCGGCATGATTATTATTTCCATTATTTGGAACATTTACAAAACGTAAAGATATCCATTATTATTAGGTACTGAAAAAAGTTCGTGCGGTTTCCTTCTTAGCAATGAATTGAAGTCGGATTTCTATCAGTAATTCGCATGTATAATATATGAAATTGGAATCAACAGGAAGCTACATTAATGTCAGTATTGTAACGGTGTATCGCGCACTGAGAACCCCCGTGGTCCGACCGCCCAACAGTCAGGCCACTACTGGCGCTTTGCGCCACATTAATTTGCCATACTAGACGCACATGCGACGCACGTGAGCAACAACACGCCGTGTTAGCATTTTTGGCAAACAACAAACAACGCGCCGTTCCTAAGCAACGGCACGGCGAAACCGATGCGAGATCGATATATAAGGACGCTCCGTCGTAAGAAGAGGGCCGAGGGCCTTCCACCGAAGTCAATCAGATCGCTAAGATCGAAGACTGCTCCGGATCCCAATTCCCAGATCGAGGAGCCGGGACGGTGCGTTCGCCGCCTCTGCCTCGTGTCCGCAGCCTTCAGATACGACTATCCTTCCTACCGGCAAGAACGAAGTTGTGCGAGCGCAGACCCTTCCGTGGAAGTCGTGGGCGCCGGGTCTAAGAACTACCCGGGACAGTGTGTTCGCTATCTCAATCGGGATCTCCCAGTCCTCTCGCTCGTCGGCTAATCGGCTCGGGGAACACAACGAGTCGGGATTGGTGCATTCGTCGTCTCCACCGAGTACTCTCCGCCTCGTCACCTCGATTGACCGATCAAGGAATCAAAAACCGGGGCAAGCATGCGTTCCGTGCGCTACGTAAACGAGATCACCGAATTGATCTCTCCGCCGTATACCGCGCCAAACGGACAGGCGACCAACCGACGCGTGGACAGCACAGCAATGCTGCGCCCGTTCCTTGCCGACGCGTAGGTTGTGCGCGTCACTGTCGAGCAAGTCGAACATTGAGGTGCGTACCGCCGTGTGCACCCTGCCCGTGACACAATGTTCGCTTACCGATTAAAAGCGAGATCACCGAATTGATCTTTCCGCCGTGCTAGACGGATCAACGGCCGACAGACGCGTGAGACCCGCAGGTAAACATGACGCCTGCTCCCCGCCGCCGCGCTGGTCGCGTTCGTCATTGTCTAGCAAGCTGCGAGCCGTGTGTACATCGCCACATACACACGGCATCTATTTTGTTTTGGGCGAATTAACACACCGAAATTCCGATCTTAACCGAAACGTATTTCCACGAAGCATGGGACGAGAGAAGCAATCAGAGCTGGGGGTACTGTGATGCTGTGAGCACTTGAACATCTCTTTAATAAATGCATTGCTGAGAAAAAAGTTCTATCAAATGGGCAAATGCTGCAATTGTAATTTGGTGCAAGAAAGGTCCATGTGATCTAACGGACCTGAAAAATTATAGACCTATTAGTCTCCTATCCCATCCATACAAGCTGTTTATGAAAATTATAATAAAACGATTAAAGCCAATGCTGGATTTCTACCAATTGCGTGAACAAGCAGGATTTGGGACAGGCTATGGCACTAACGACCATTTGCAATTAATGAAGACGTTGATTGAAAAAAGCTTTGAATACAATAAACCACTTGTATGAACTTTTGTCGATTATGAAAAGGCATTTGATAGCATAGACCAAGAAAAGATACTAGCCGCTCTAGCGGAAGCATGCATAGACTATAGATATTCGGCATTTATAAAGAATATATATAAAAACGCTAAGCGTGCGTTAAACTTGGGATAAACACAAAAAAGTTCAAGATGGGAAGAGGAGTACAACAAGGCAATAACATGTCTCTAAAACTATTCACGACTCTTCTAGAATATATGTTCAAAGAGATATAATGTGAAGAAAGTGGGTATAAAAGTAGATGGGAAAAACTGATCTACCTACGATTTACAGACGACGTCGTGATTATTAGCGATAGCATGAACAAAGCAAATGAGATGGTAAATGAATTAAATGCAACATCACGTAAGGTTGGTTTAAAAATGAACCTAGAAAAACTCAATTTATGATAAGTCAGTAACCAAATCTAGTTTCTAGTCAACCAGTGAAAGTAGAGGATGCATATATTAAGCAGGTCCACGCATATAAATACTTAGGGCACGAAATCCGTATAGGACGAGATAATCAAACTACGTAACTGAAGAAAAGAATAGGTTTAATGTGGATCGCTTTTGGGAGATTGAAAAAGGAAATATTGTATGTGGGAAAAAGTTCGTGGCGTTTTTTTAGTAAAATTCAAGTGTTTATCTTAGAGTATTAAAATCAATTTATCCAAACCAAATATGCTCTATTATTTTCGATAATATTTTACCATTTTTGGGGCAGAGCCATAATCCCATCGCGATAGAACTTTTGTAGTTTTTGTCGAAAAACTGCTTCAAGTGATTTTCATAAGCCTCTTTTGAAACCAGATTTACACCATTAAGGTAATTCTGCAGTGACCTAAACAAACGATAGTCTGAGGATGCTATGTCAAGACTATACGGTGGATGCATCAAAACTTCCCAGCCAAGCTCTCGCAATTTTTTCGGAGTCATCAATGATAACTCCGATCGAGCGTCCGATTGTCGCGATGAAAGGCGTCATTCCTCCTATTGAACAATTCTGGACGCTTCCTCTCAATTGCTAGTTGTAATCTCTCCAGTTGTTCACAGTAGAATTCAGAATTAATTGTTTGACCGGGCGGCAACAGCTCAACAGTGAACGATTTTCTTCTAATCCCACCATACACACATCACCTTTTCAATCCAAGTTTTGCGATTGCTTGCGCCTTCTCTTCTTCCTTTGTCCACAATCTTTTTCAAGTTGAACTGTCGTACATGACCCATTTTTCATCACCATTTATCATTCTCTTCAGAAATGGCTCGATTTCATTCTGCTTTAGTAGCGTATCGCAAGTGTTAATTCGGTCCATCATGTTCTTAACACTCAATTCGTGAGGAACTCAAATATCGAGCTTCTTTTTGTATACAGCTCGTGATTCAAAACTGTTTTGTGTCGATGCGTAGTTCACTGGCAATCTCTGCACTGCTCACATGCTTATCACGCTCAACTTTTTTCATGATTTCATCGGACTTTTCGGTGATTGGTCGACCGGAGTAAGGTTTATCTTTGACATCGAAATTTCCAGTACGAAAGCGAGCGAACCATTTCCGTGCTGCTGATAAAGTATCTTCACCATAAACAGCACAAATTTTTTCACAAGCCTGTGCAGCGTTCTTGCTTTTATCGTAGTGATACTGTAAAATGTAGCGAATTTTTTCCATATTTATCTCCATTTTCAAAATAAAATAACTTTTGATCCATTTCACAGATTTCAATCTTTTCGGCTCAAAACAAAGATTGATATGTCACGCGCGTCTAGTGTTGCCAATGCGATTAATAGTTACCGACTACTGAGCAAGTAATGCCATCTAATGCCAAACGCCATGAACTTCTTCCCATACCCAATATTTAGTGCAGATGAACCAATATGTCTAAAGAGGAAAGTATATAACCAGTACGTCCTCCCTGTACTCACCTACAGAGCGGAAACGTTAACACTCACGAAGAAAACCATCGCTAAGATACAGACGACACAGCGAGCAATGGAACGTTCCATGTTAGGAATAATGCTAATGGATAAAATTTTCAACAAAAACACCCGAGAAAGAACAAGGATCACAGACGCAGTGTGAAGAATAGTCAGACTAAAGTTGAATTGGGCGGGACACGTGGCGAGAATAACATACGGAAGGAGGACTAAAGGACTCCATCTTGGAATGGCGATCAAAATTTGATGCTTGCAGAAATAACGGAAGACCTCTTACTAGGTGGGCTGATGATATTAAGCGTATCTCAACGAACTGAATATAAAAAGCACAAAATCGTGAGGAATGGATATTTTTAAGGAAGGTCTATGTCCAGTCGTAGACATGACAGGCTGTGTGATAATGAGTCAAAACAATGCATAACAAACCGAGATTGGATCTCTGCTAATATTTTCAAGATACTACAAGAGAGAAGAAAATTACTAACAACCCGTTTAAATAATATCGAAACGATAAACGAATATCACAGATTGTCATCGACCATCTAAAAGAATAGCAGAAAAGATGAAAACAACTTCCTAAACAACCTTTGCGCAGAAATCCAATTTCATGCAAACCGCCTTTATTCTGGAGACGCGTTTCACAATATCAAGCAGATCACAAAGAAATTTAAGCCCTACACATGGTATATCAGAAATGGTGTGGAGGTTTAGAAGGGATAGCCCGGGAAGAATCTAGGCATGTGCCCACTGAGTACTCGGCACAGAGATTAAGAAAGACTCCTTTATTTCGTAGAGAAACACTAGAACGATGCAGCTCTAACGGCGGGCTAGTCTCCACTGTTTTACTGCCGTACAGCGACAAAAGACTAGCCGTGCAGTGACAAAAGACTAGCTCGCCGGCGTGTGGTGGGGGGCGAGCTCGCATGCAAGCGAGATAGAGCATAGCCGTCACATACACTCCCCTGCCAGTGTTAAAAAATTATCTTATGTTAATTTTTAACACGAAAAAAATGATACGCAAAGATACAGAAGAAATTGTCTTACACTAAGAAGGGTACTTATAGTTAATAATTCGGTACAAAGCACCTGAGATTATTCTATTTCGACTAGAAATCGTACCGGAAGTGAAGACTATCGCCGTTAAATTAACGCGAAACTTTGCGAAAGAGTCGCTTGTTTAATTAGGATTACCCCGATAAATATTTACAAAATAGTATATTAGTAACGGAGTGGAAGAAAATAAATAATTATGCTCGAGTTCGAAAAAGGAAGACGCGTCACGATCACAGAAGTCTTCTCTTAAGATTGAAGCGAACATGTTTAATCGGACCTTGCACCGCACTGATATTTGTGCTGGTTTTTTTCTTGAGAATAGACGGTACAAACTTAGTTTTTCTATCTGCCGGAGGAGCAACCGAGGTAGTGTGCTGCTGCTGCTGGGTTGCCTGCGGAGAGACCGCGTTATGATGCGAGAGTAGGGTCTGCTGCCGTGTAGGAGAAGGCTGCGGCGCCGCAGGTGAGAGAGTAGGTCGCTCTGTCTCAGTGGTGGAAGCAGAGCCTTGTTGCGAAGGGCGGTGCGAAGGAGCTTGCAGTGTCACCGGAGAGGAAGAGCCACCGGAGTCGAGCGTAGCGGCTGGAGGCGTCGCCAAGAGCTCCTCGCAAAACAAGAAAGCTGGTTTTAGATTCTCCACGCTGACGTTGGCTGAACGACCGTTAATGTCGATTTGAAAAACTCTGTCGTCGATCCTCTGAATAACCTTGTGAGGGCCAGAGTATGCCTGGTTGAGAGTGTGCTTCTTTGCATGATTTCTCAAATAGACATGCGACAAGATGTAGAAAGACTTGTAGACAAAGATGTTCTGTTTGCAATGGTGGGAAGTCGACACAGGTCTGAGTTGCTGCATGTGAGATTTGAAAGGAGCTAAGAAGAAGGCGTGGTCCTCCGGATGCTGCTCATCTATGAAGAACTCTCCTGGTAAACGTAGAATGGAGCCGTAGAGGTATTCCGCAGGGGAAGCCTTGAGATCTTCTTTGTAAACAGATCGCAGACCCAAAAGTACCGTCGGAAGTTTTTCTAGCCAGTCCTGAGAGTCGTGACAGCGCAGAGCTGTTTTCAGGACACGATGCCAGCGCTCAAGGATGCCGTTTGGAGCAGGGTGGTAGGGCATCGTCCTGATGCGCTTACCTCCCAGCAGTTGAGCGAGAGCGTTGAAGAGAGCAGATTCAAATTGCAAGCCTCTGTCTGTAGTGATGAACTTTGGATAGCCAAAGCGTGCGATCCAGCTGCTGTAGAAGTGCGTGGCCACGTTCGCGGCCGTGATGTTTTTGAGAGGAATGGCCTCCGGCCAGCGAGTGAAGCGATCTACCAATGTCAGTAGGTAGGTGTAGCCCTGGAAAGGTGGCAGCGGGCCCACCAAATTTATATGAATATGATCGAAGCGCTGATCCGGATTCAGAAACGTCTTGAGCTGCAAGTGCACGTGCCGACCAATCTTAGAGCGTTGATAATGCTCGCAGGCGCTGGCCCATCTGGTTATGTCTTTCGACATAGAAGGCCACACGTAGCGTTGTGAGATGATCTTGGTGGTGGCGCGACCTGAAGGATGAGAAAGCGAATGAGTGAGGTCGAAAACTTGCCTCCGGAATGTTTCCGGCACGTAAGGCCTGATGTCGTTTTGTGAGACGTCACAGTAGATCTCTAAGTTCTCCGGTCCCAGCGTGAGCTTGCGGAGTTTCAGAGAAGTGATAGCGCTTGTAAGAACGTGCTGCAGCTCCTGATCTCTAGCTTGTGCTTGCGAGAGTTCTGCAAAATCGAGCATTGTAGAGAGTCGAAGGGCGTCGACTTGAGGAGGAGAGCCATTCTGTAGGCAGACGCGTGTGCAGGACCGCTGGAGCTTGGATTGACAGCGTCGGAGTTCGGCGCAGGCTCGTCGATCCGAGAGAGAGTCCGCCACGACGTTGGATGCACCGGCAATGTGCTGAATGTCTGTTGAAAATTGCGCGATGAAGTTGAGCTGGCGAAGCTGCCGTGGTGAGGCGTTGTCCATTTTCTGCTTAAATGCAGAGAGGAGAAGTTTCTGATCGGTGCGCAGAGTAAGAGGGTAGCCCTCGATCATGCCTCTGAAATGTTTAATGGACAGAAATAGAGCGGTCAACTCTCGATCATAAGCCGAATAACCTTGCTGCGTGGGCGAGAAGGACTTCGAAAAGAATCCAAGAGGCTGTCCCTGGTCCTGCACCAGCTGTTCGAGAACCGCTTCAGCCCTAGTGTTGGAGGCATCGGAGGAGATTCTGAGCTGTGCGCCAGAGCAAGGATGAGCCAAGAGAGCCGCATTCGCAAGAGCCTCTTTGCATTGATGAAAGGCCGAAAGCGCTGCATCGCTCCAAGGAACAGGACGCATGTCTTTTTTCTTGGCGCCCAGAAGCAGATGATGCAGTGNACAGAAATAGAGCGGTCAACTCTCGATCATAAGCCGAATAACCTTGCTGCGTGGGCGAGAAGGACTTCGAAAAGAATCCAAGAGGCTGTCCCTGGTCCTGCACCAGCTGTTCGAGAACCGCTTCAGCCCTAGTGTTGGAGGCATCGGAGAAGATTCTGAGCTGTGCGCCAGAGCAAGGATGAGCCAAGAGAGCCGCATTCGCAAGAGCCTCTTTGCATTGATGAAAGGCCGAAAGCGCTGCATCGCTCCAAGGAACAGGACGCATGTCTTTTTTCTTGGCGCCCAGAAGAAGATGATGCAGTGGAGCTAGAAGCGTGGCGTCGTCCTTGATGCAACGACAGTAGGCACTGACCATGCCAATGAAGCGTCGCAAGATGAAGAGAGTCTGGGGCTGCTCGTAGTCGAATACAGCCTGTACTCTATCTTGAAGAGGTCGGGAGCCCTGCGCCGAGATCTCGTAACCTAGGAAGGTTATGGAGCTGACGGCAAAGATGCACTTCTCCAGGTTGATGAGGAGACCATGGTCCTTAAGGCGCTGAAAAACCAGCTGCAGATCCTGGAGGTGTTGAGAAATGCTGTCCGAGGCTATGAGAATGTCGTCGATGTAAGGAAAGGCGCTGAGACCCCTTAGGACATCGTTTATCTTGCGTTGGAAGGTCTGCGAAGCATTCTTAAGACCAAACATGGTTACCGTGAACTCGAACAGACCAAAAGGAGTGATGATGGCCGTTTTCGGAATGTCCTCCTCAGCAATGGGAATCTGATTAAACACTTTGAGGAGGTCTATTTTGGAAAAGATAGTCTTGCCATGCAGAAAAGC
>NW_014555443.1:0-267 GCF_001313825.1 Dinoponera quadriceps
AGCATCTGCAAGGTACTAAACACACTCCGCGCGAGCCAGTCTTCGGTAGACCTGTCAGAATACTATCTAGCGAACATTTACTTGAAAACTATGAAATAGAAACATACGACCATTATTTGATACAGTTATTTACACGATTACATCGGATTTAGAAGAAAGCTAACGACAATTAATAGACGCTAAGACGAAATCTAAAATTAGTTACGATAAAAAAATTAACCCTTAAGTATTCAAACCAGGAAATTGCGTGTTCTTATTAAAAGGATC
>NW_014555443.1:345-1444 GCF_001313825.1 Dinoponera quadriceps
TATACTCTTATAAATTTTGGATTTCTTATATAAATCCGACACAAAAAAAATTTTAATAATAAAAGACACCAAAACTACAGATGAACTTTAGGATAATGAAATTCATCATCGCAAAATTTCTGTTGCAATGACTTCGTTACCCTGACGGAATTATTGGGTATGATTGCGGATTTCCTTTCGCAAACTTTATTACCGTTCCCTTACTTACCATCAAGGAATGCGACATACCAGTGCAAAAGGTCTACACTACTAGAGTATAATTGCAATTGCGGCAAGCCAAAAATTTTCACACGGTTCGTGTAATAAAATGCAAAGCAGAAATAAATTGCCTTGTTAAAAGATGCTGAATGTTTTCTCACAAAATGAATGTCCCTAGTATATAATATTCATACATACATGAAGTTACCACATTGCATGTGTTCGCATACACATGTATGAAACATTTTCAATAGAATACAGGTTCATAGCTGCATTATAATAGGACTGAAAGCAAGTCAATTAATATGGAGCAAAAATCGAGAATAACGGAACTTGTTCAGAAGGATGTCTACGGAAGTTGTTCCTATAGTAGTGCTTGAAAATATAAAAATTACTTTACTGCACTACCAAGCAAATGTACGGTTTGACGCGAATCGAGTGATACATCAGGAATACGTAGCAAATTGAAACTTGATCAATATACAGACATTGAAGAAGGAAACACCTTTTGGCATAGTATACTTGACGATTCTTGCAAAGCCTCTTCATACGGTGCGTTGTATGAGGAATATGCAACAAAATTAATAAACTACCTTGACTCAGGATCTCCTACGGTCTTTTTTTCTTACTCTATCGTACTGCGAGACATTACCTTTACCTTGGCAAGCGTAGGCCACATACAAAACTGCAGATAAACCCTCATTGTAACAGAACATCCAAAATTATTTATTTTTGAAACTTAAATTAACTTAAACATTTTCAAAAAGGTAAGGAACACTACTAATATGAAGATTCTTACATATATGTATTCGAAATTTGTTTATGTAGGAAAGCGTCTCCGTAGTCAAATAATCCAGCTTTACAGAAACATACTATTTTAACAATGTACCATAGAACAAAA
>NW_014555444.1:0-631 GCF_001313825.1 Dinoponera quadriceps
TGTCACTTGTGAAGTTGGGATGGTCCGAGAAATATTCGAATTCTTTCACCGTGAGGTCCCTGATCAGCTCGGGATTACGCAAAAAAACGATAGCAGTGGTCATACTCAACGTTCCAATATACTTAGCGTCCGACTTATAATTGTAGATGAATTTGGCATAGTCGGTAAAGCTCTTGTTTTGACGAAGCATTAACCAAAATTTCCGCCAAATCGCAATTGTTCGTATATGAGGAACACTTTTTTTATACCATTAAATGTATTGATCGTGTATAAAAGTTATAACTTTCAGCGCGCAGATAGTTAACAAAGTAGCCAATAATAGCACTAAAGATGACGAGAATAACAACGACGATGAGGACACTCCACCATGACCGGCACGTACGAGAACGAATGACTTCGTCGCTCGCGGCGCAACGTGTTATAAATANTACCAACACAAATCTTTTCATGCACGAGAAAAGATGCGGACGAGAAACGCCTCCCAGATTATAACGGGTTACAGCATTATTAGCATGTGTTATCTACGTAGTAAACAATCTTCTTAAAAGTATTCTTCCAAGTGACGTAATTCCTCACAAAGCAAATTGATCAAAATTTTGCAGTATGTTTAATTCTGACAATATTTTAATGT
>NW_014555445.1:0-3407 GCF_001313825.1 Dinoponera quadriceps
CTAACGCATGCGGCTTATTTTCCAGACTTGGCTCCGTCCGATTATCATCCTTTCGCATCAATGGGACACGCTCTCGCTAAACAACGCTTCAATTCGTATGAAAATGTACGAAAATGGCTTGATAGCTGGTTCACTTCAAAAGAAAAAATGTTTTTTTGGCGTGGCATTCATAAACTGCCGGAAAGGTGGGAAAAATGTATAAATAGCAATGGACATTATTGTGAATAAAATANATTTTTTATCATTTTCAAACAACAGACGTGTAATTTTTACAAAAAAATTCCGATTTCATACTTCTGATTTTGATTGATTTATTATTATAAAAACAAACCACTAGATTCTTGTTACTTTGTGTAAATATGACTAATTCTAAATAAAAATAATTATAAAACATACCTTATTCTACACATATCCAAATTTTTAATCCAATTTACCTCGAAAATTTCAGTTTTAAACTCAGTGCAAATACATGTAAATATAACACTACGAATGACGGTTTTAACTGGTGAACTGTCACTGTATTCATTAACAGCGTTATCTATTAGCATAACTGTATACTTAAAGCAGATTGTTGCAAATATGCAACTATGAAGCGTCATGAATTATTCCTGAGGATGAGTATTTCACATGTGGGAAAATAAATACGAGGTCTGTCCAAAAAGTATCGCGAATTTTGAATTTCCGCGGGTTACATATATTCGATTTTCGATTTTTTTGTAGCGTTATGTTGGTACTCATATCCCTCACTTATGCCGACAAATTCGGCCATTTTGAATATTCAGTTTATCTTTGACAGCTGTTTTGCTTGGACGTGTTTTGGCTCGTCTTCGATTTTTGCCTATTCCAAAAAATGGATCAAAGAATCTGTATCAAATTTTGTGTGAAAAACAAAATTAAGTGCGCGGACGCATTCCGAATGTTGACTGTGGCATATGGTGAAGCTACCTTGGACCGAAGCAACGTTTATCGGTGGTACAAAATGTTCTCAGAGGGCCGAGAAGATGTGAACGACGAAGAGTGTGCCGGATGCCCGAGTACGTCAACAACAGACGAAAACATTGATGAAGTGAAGAAAATAGTATTGGCCAATCGTCGAATCACCATTAGAGAAGTTGCTGAGGATCTAAACATATCGATTGTTTCGTGCCATTCGATTTTTACTAATGATTTGGGCATGAGACGGGTCGCCGCGAAATTCGTACCAACGCCCCTGCTCACACATCGTTGTTTGTGCGCGAATTTTTGGCCAAAAACAACACACTAATAATGCCGCAGCCACCGTATTCCCCAGACCTGGCCCCCTGTGACTTTTTCTTGTCCCGAAACTGAAGAGGCACATGAAAGGACGACGCTACGCTACGATTGAGGAGATAAAGACGGCATCGGAGGAGCTGAACAAGATCACAAAAAAATGATTTTTTGAAGTGCTTCGAGGATTGGAAAAAAACGTTGGCACAAGTGTATAATATCTAATGGAGATTACTTTGAAGGAGACAAAATAGATATTCATGAATAAGTAAATAATTTTTGAAAAAACACAAAATTCGCGATACTTTTTAAACAGACCTCGTATATGTCAAAGGATTTGAAAAACAGCAGTGGTTGTAGGATATTCTCAACGATGACATCGCAGAGAAATTTATTCATCGAAACATGGACGTAGAATACAAAGATATCGCCAGTTTAAAAGAAATAGATTCAAGTAATACATATTGGTGTGAAAAACACCGAAAACACTGCTTGTTAAAAAAATGTAAAGAAAATTTTCAACTTGTCCAAACAACAGATATAATTGTATTAATATCGTGTGCTTTAATAAACATGATGTTTACAATATTGTATAATTAATTAATTTTATTTATTTTTTATATCCTTCGTACCTACCTGAATAGTTAAGACGTGAATATCGTAATGTTATAATAATAACAGTCCAATATATCGATAAGTTTCGGCGGAGGTCGAAAAAAAACAAGTGCGCACAAACAGCGTGAAGAACGTGAGCGGCGTTACGAGAAATCAACGAGAGATTGAAACGAGACACAACGAGGCTCGGAAGTGTGTACAATACATTAGGCGCTTTTCCTTGATTTTTTCTCGATTCTACGATTTGATTCAGTTTTCTTTTGAAACCTCTCCTATCCCACATAAAATATTCACTACAATATCAAATTTTCATTTCCTTTTCTCTACCATATATAACATAAATCGCATCGAAAATTATAATGTAACCATCTATAATGTAATCAAATTAACCATCTTAACACATTAACGGTGGGCGATCTCGACGAAAGTAGAGCGCCTAGAACGGGCGATATTTTGTGTGATCATAAAAACTTTAAGGTACAGTCGAGCTAAATCGTACTACTACAACTCCCGCCTTTAAGCCGCAGTCGAGATAAATCGTAGTACTACGACTCCCACCCTTAATGTGTTAATAGAAACAGCCATATCACAAAAGCATATATAGCCAGGAGGAGAGCAGGTAAACGAAAGATCAAGGGTTAAAACTCTTTCTGTCCCTTTTTCTTTCAGGTCATTTTTGCTATTCTTACCTCACATACGTTTGAAAAGACGTTATACGCAGAATTATATAAAAGTAAGAGGTTTCATCAACTATATTATAAACGTTCGTAAAACGTACGTAAAACGTTAAAAACGTTCAAAGAACGTAGTTACTGTTTGTTAACCGTTTCTTTGCCGTGTTTTACCGTTTGTCAACCGTTCTTTTGCCGTTCTTTACCGTTTGTTAGACGTATATTTGCTGTTTTTTTTTTTTACCATTCATCAGCCCTTTTACCATGCGGGGCCTCGTTTATTTGTGCGAGAGCGGTAAGGGCGGATCGTCGCGAACCGGCAAGCGAACGCGGATAGGTGGGGGTGATTTCTGCGGGCGAACACAGAAAGTGCTGCGGATGGAGATAGACCGCCGTAGGCGGTCAAACGTAGGCCGCTGGAGAAGTCTGTTTACCGACCGCTGGAGGAATATCGATCACTAGAAGAATATCGACCGCTAGGGGAAAAGGATAATGCCGATCGGTAATATAGTGCGTGACATCAGTCCCTGTACGCATGATGTTAGCCTTCTCGTGACGTCAATCCCCGCGCCAACAAATTCCCTTCTCCCCCGCGAAACGTCAGCCCCCGTGCCCTGCGGTATCCCCTTTCCCCGCATTCCCTTCGAAGCTCCTGAATTAGAACCCGCCTATTACATCTACTGCCCCCAAACATAAAAGAGACATCCCTCAATGTGCTAACTATCAAAAGTATGATCACATTAAAAATATTGTTACTATAAATCTAGATGTATAATATATGCTGAAAGACATCTTACGAATTGCCCAAGAAAAGAAAGATCTAATTTTTACTTGAAATCTACTATTTCATGGGGAAAAGTTCCATATTCTTAA
>NW_014555446.1:0-421 GCF_001313825.1 Dinoponera quadriceps
GGAGCGCACATATACAGTCTGATATTCAATCTAATAAGAGCGTAGTCGGAAAAACTTTTGTTTGAAAACCATTATATCGAAAACATTTGAAGGAGCAGAAGGACTTTTCCTCTAAGACGCATCATCGGAGAGTCTTAGTTACTATTTGACATTCACTGGAGAACGACCCTAAATATCGGAATCGTCTTTGTTCCCAATGAAAAGAAGAAAATAACTTCGAAACATTAGACTGGCCATCATCATAGTCACCAGACGAAAATCGAAATTGCCAGGGTGTTAATGAAGATAAGGCTGCGTGGGAGAAAACTATACTGTGAAACAGTTATCTTGATAGATTTGATCGATATGGCGATTTTTACCACAAGAGTAAAATTGGTAGAAAGTGTGCCTCGAAGGTCGGGCAATAATTGATTGGACGTCC
>NW_014555447.1:0-48012 GCF_001313825.1 Dinoponera quadriceps
CTAACTGTTCCTTGAGTATAATATTTTTAACCAAAACTTCGTCAATCATTTTCTGTCATTCCTTGGGTATATTATTGTCTTCCTTGAGTAAATTAATTTTAATTAAAATATCGTCAATCAATTTCTGTCGTTTCTCAGTTAAGACTTTCCAGTAATATTTATTAGAAGCTGAAAGAAAAATATGACAAAATAAATATTTCATTAATAATTAAAAATTTTTTTTCGTATCTTATTGTGTGTACATAGTATATATAAGAAATATAAAAAATGTAAAGGAAAAAGACGTATTGATTATACCTTCAGATGTTAAATCTTCTGCTGTTATATTATATTCCTACAGAGCAGTTTGTATTACCTTGTCTTTACACGTCTTCCTTTTGGATTTATCAGAAAGATTTCATTTTGTTTTGTCTGATGTAACACGAAAATATCATATTGATGTTTAGTAAACTTATTGTAATATTTACGCATAGTAGTCTTTAAAGTAACTTACTTTTCAGTCTTTACTTTCTTAATTTGTTTGTTCGTTTATCTAAGCATTCTTCCCGCAGCAACTAGGTTTCCTTTGTCCGTGGCTGATGGCTGCAACAAATGCAAAGATTCTCTGACCTTAACCTATTTTGATAAAAGAGAAAATGCTTAAAAATTTAAATGCTTAAACAACTTATATTACAAGATTGGTATTATTAACACTCCTTAATTTTATTCGTCATATTAATAGTTAGTGTTTATCTCTACTGTATATTTTGCCAGAAAATTAAAATTTATCACAAGAAAGATGCTACAACACCGTGAGACGTACGTTTCTCATATATGGTAAAATAAATATACTAACTTTAGGAACAGTGTCTGTCTTTTTGAAGTCAGTATTTGTTCTCATCTTGCTCATAACAGATCTCATATTTGGAGGGAACGATGCTCAACCATCACATTAAACACGCACCAGATCTGCGCAATACGCTGCAAACGAACGAGTACCTGTGCCTTATAAATATTCACTGAATGATGGTTATTTTCAAGTTATTTCACTGACTCTCTGTACTCATGTGCGACCCTTCCCTATTTCAGCTTCCATATAATCGGGCGAGCTCCGATAATCCGTATTTGATTGGTCACATTGGTGACCACATACATTGGTTGATGATCATATAGATGATATGCTAATCTTACATAATATTTCCTAATTGGTGATCCCGCGAAAATACTCTAGGCACCGGCCGATGTTAATGGATGTGTGCTATCGCCCCGTATATTGACGGGACCCTTCCACATGTTCAACCTCACATAACTTGTTCTTCATCTAGGAGCATCTACACTCTATGTACGAGGGCAAGGTGAAAAGTTCTCATCCTGACAATGAGACTGTGATTTTCAGTTAAAAAGCGATTTTATTTTTCTACATAATCTCCCTTGACTTCAACACACTTGGTCCAGCGTTTCTCCAACATCAGTATTCCTTACCGGAAGTGAGATTCTGGAAGACTGTTAAAATATTCATCTACGGCCTTCTCAATTTCTTCATTGGACGCGAAGCGCTTTCCAGAAACAAATTTCTTCAGGTTTGGGAAGAGATGGAAGTCCGAGGGTGCCAAATCAGGAGAATAGGGGAGATGGCAGAGCAAATCGTACCTCAGATCCCGCAGTTTTCCCATTGCCAACACACTTTTGTGTGCGTTGTCGTAGTGAAAGATGATGTTTTTCTTCTTCAAGCCAGGCCTCTTCTCGCGAATTTTGATATCCCAAAGTATTGACTTGTCAAGAAGGTTAGAGTAATATTCGCCTGTAATTGTTCTGCCTTTTTCAAGGTAATCAATTAACAGGATCCCTTTGACATCCCAAAATACACTGGCCATGACCTTTCCGGCAGATGCGATCGACTTCGCTTTCTTTGGCGCTGAACCACCGGCTTCCACCCACTGCTTTGACTGCTGTTTGTTTTCTGGCGTGTAGTGGTAGACCCATGTCTCATCCATAGTAACAAATCGCCGCACAAAATCGGTCGGATCCCTCTTGTATCGATCCAAACATTCCTGCGAATGTCGTTTGCGCATTTGCTTTTGATCCGCATTCAGCAAATGCGGCACCCATGTTGCGCAGAGCTTTCGCATACCTAATTCTTCGTGCAAGATGTTTCGCACCCTTTCTTCCGATATGCCTCAGCTATCTCACACACTTTTACTCGCCTATCGTCTAACACGATATTGTGCACCTTTTCGATAGTTTCCGGTGTGGTTACAGTTTTTGGCCGTCCTTGACGTGGGTCATCTTCGAGCGACGTGCGACTACGTTTAAATTCAGCTGCCCACTTTTTAACGGTTGAGATTGAAGGAGCAGAGTTCCCATAAACTTTTGTCAACTTTGGATGAATTTCCTTAGGGGTTAACCCATCCAAAACGAAGAATTTTATGACCGCACGATATTCAAATTTATCCATTTTAACGAAACACGCGCAAGACGTGTACTGCAAAGACTCGTTTACAAACTACTTGAGCGAACAAGTTGAAGCTTGTCATACGGACTAATGATATGTGCGCGCAGGCAGGAAACGTAAACTTTCGCCTATTGGAATGCCATTTCTGGGTCAGGCCGAGAACTTTTCACCTTGCCCTCGTATATCATTGTTATCATCATCCTCAGGATATGTTGCGGTTGCATCTGATGATAATATTTTACACATTTTACTGGAATGTCAATTCCTGCTGTTGTAATAATAAAAAACAAAAAAATAATGCACGCTTGCGGGTCCTATTGCGGAGCGGACGACGCGCTCTCGAGAGCGCCGAATCTAGGCCCCCGGTTTGTTTTTTGTTTTCTTTTAGTACTTTCAAAACAGTGGCGACTGGGCGCCGCAGGCGCGCAGGAGCGGTGGAGGCGAGCCCCGCATCCTTGAAGGATGTATAGCACCGCTCCGGGTGGCGGCAAGAAGAGGTCAAAGCGACAATCGCCGGGTGGAGGAACCTAGGCCACCTAAAGCTCCCGCTGGACCCTGTGGACTCGCCTTCCTCTACTCTTTCGCCGAATATCGAGGAGTCGCTATCGGCACAGCCGTGGCTATCGTTCCGACCCCTCGGCGGCGGTAAGGCCGGCGGGCCGAGGTCGCGCACAAGGACAGATTCGAAGCGACTCAGTAACCGCCGGCAAGAATCTGGCTGTCGAGGAGGGGATTTCGGAACCACAAAGGAAGGGGAATATCATTTAAAACGAGCTGTCTTTCCGGTGGAGATTTAGTGTCGCGACTCCAATCAAATTCTTATTGCATTCGTCCTTGGCTTCCGGCAATTTAGTTCTTGCGATCAAAAAGCTACCGATTTCGGTGTCGTGCACGTTGGTGACAAGGGAGCCAGTGCGAGCGAGATAGCGAACGGAGCGAGAGAGAGACATTGGAGAGAGAGGAGCAACGAGAGAGAGAGAGAGAGAGAGAGAGGGGAGGCGAGAGCTATTGGAGCGAGGGAGAGAGTGGGAGAGGGAAAGCGAGAGAGAGAGCGAAGGGACGAGGATCGTCGAGGGTCAGCCCAGGAGCCCGCATTTGTAAGGCCGCCTCACCGCATTCTTTTTGTTTTTTGTTGTTGTCAGTGGCGTGCGAAGTCCCGTCCCCCTTGGCTCTACGGCTGTTCAGGAGACCGGCCATTGCTATCAGGCGTCGCGGATCCGCTGCGGCGCGGTAACGTGCGAATAAAGGGAACAATACCGCGAGTAAGAAGATAATTAAATTATATATCGTGAGGCGCTCCGTCAGAGCGCTTTGTACCGTCTGCCGCAAAGGCCAAATAAAGGCGTGCGAGTTAACCGAGCCGCTGTTTTTCTTTTCTTTTATGTAATTTCGTTCCTTTCTCGGTTGTTGGCAATTCCCAGCGTGACCCTTCGAACCACCTCGGCTTCCGACTTAACTCACCCCGGAGCTGCCGGTCACGGGGACGAACTCGGATCGCGAGACCGACGCGCGGAAGGCGTCGCCGACCGCGGAGGCTATCGGTTAGTGGGTGCGAATTACGCGTACCTGGTGCCCATACAGATCGAAGGAGGTCCGGGTATCGTTCGCGCCTCGAAGTTCGCCCGTCGGTGTTGCACCGGCGACTCGGAGAAGCCGAGTCGCAAATTTCGGTCGCAAAATATAAGAAGTGACATTTAAATAAAACGAGATATATGAAGTAACATTTAAATGAGAAATCCTACAGAAATGTTAGTAGAATTTTGTTTCTCTTTTTAATATCGATATAACATCTCTACCGAGTAAACGAATCGGAATCCCCAAATACCGTCATCCACAGCAGCTACCAAAATCACAGCGTGTCGTGCATAACCAGTATATATATAACATTTTTTTTCAAAATACAATAGTACAAAATATCAAGTAATACATATATTGTGTTTTTTTATAAATATCTATTAAAATTAACCCAGATATACAGAAGTATTGAATATAATATGCAAACATTTAATGTATACTTTGTGATGCTATTGCAAAACATGTTTAAAATATGCTTGTTTTAAGAAATACTTATAACACAATTTTAATCAAAGTATTGACTTCTTAGTACATATACGAGGGCGGTTCAATAAGTACCCGTGTTAGACGACACAGGGCGTTCCTGAGGGAAGTTGGTGTTATCATCGTGTGCTGTCATCTATCAAACGACTGCAAAACAAATTGCAGACTGATTGATAGGTTAGTTTGGATTTGTCAGCCATTCGAGTAAAACGTGTTTCGTGATTTTCGCTAAGATGGAAAAAAAGCAGTATCGTTCGGTAATTCGCTTTTTGATTTTGGATGGGAAAAAATGCGAGGAGATAAAAGCAAAGTTGGATGCTGTTTATGGGGACACTTCGCCATCTATGACGATGGGCGAACATCCGTTTTTGATGAGGAGCGACCAGGACGCCCGGCAGACGTGATTACCGAGAAAATCATTCAAAAAGTCCACGACATGATTCTCGCTGATCGACGAACAAAAGTGCGCGAAGCAGCAAAGGCCGTAGGTGTGTCGACAGGAACGGCAATTAATATTTTACATGATAAATTGGCGATGAAAAAATTGTCGGCCCGATGGGTGCCGCGATTGCTCACGGTGGAAAGCACATTCATCCGGAGTTGTCGCCGCCAAACTGCATGAATTGCGTTATGAATTGCTGCCGCACCCCCCGTATTCACCCGATCTGGCTCCCTGCGACTTTTCTTGTTCTCTAACATGAAGAAATGGCTCGCGGGAAAAAAATTTAGCTCAAACGAGGAAGTCATCGCCGAGACAGAGGCGTATTTTGGAGAGTTTGACAAATCCTATTTTTTGGAGGGGTTAAAAAAATGGCAGGAACGTTGGGAGAAGTATATCTTTCTAAAAGGGGACTATGTTGAAAAATAAAAAAAAATTTTTTGAAAAAATGCTGTCTTCATTTCTAACACGGGTACTTATTGAACCGCCCTCATATATAAGTACATTATAATTCCAATATCAATTAGCAATATTCATTTGAATATTGCTGTAATATTACCACAATTTCCTTGGCATCATATGACTTCTTTTATATATTAATAAAATTTTTGTTCTATAAAGATGCATCTTAACGTTATACTAATTAGGATGCAAACAATATACCAAGATATGTCTGCCTGGGTAAATGATAGATATCTGCTAAGTACAAGCAACAAATTTTTTTTCTGTGTAGTTGTATGAGGAAGAATTAACGGGAGACAGCAAGGAATTTCTTCAAGAAGTAGCTCAATACAAATATAGTTTACTTCATGTCAAACTCGGAATTAATCCTTCTCCTTTGAAATTAGATCCGATTGAGCCAGTCACAAAGTGGAGGCCTGGCACGGCAGACGGACTGGTTTGATAGCTAAGAAAATTGAAGTTTATCCATTATGAATGAAGAATAGTACGAGGGTTCCATCAACATTACTTCAGGTAATTAGAGTAAATTTGACTCTTAGTATATGAAAGCATCATCTTCATATTAAACTTATCTTTCCATATTCCACACTTTTATACAGGTAGTCGATAATGAAGTGGTAAAATATATGCCACCAGGAGAATTCTACTCCGTGATAGGTAAAAAAACCGACTCTGGGTCTTATTGTAGGCGCCGAAAATATAGATCCACAATTGGTAATTAAGAGATTACATTTGGCATGTGTTCCTTCACTGACTTACTAACAGGTTTGTTACATATTGTCCCTTCGTACAGATCACTAAAGAATACAGCGGTATAGTAAAGAATTTGGGAGTTATACCGAAGAGAATACTGAGAAGGTTTGTAATATCTCCAACAGCGGTATTACAACCAGGGACTCCTTTATTTGCTTCGCACTTCAAATATAATGCAAAAATGAATAGAATAATATCAAATGCACATGCGACGTGAACACCAATAGTTAGAAGTAAACATCAATAAACAAGAAGAACATTGATTCACGTCGCGCGTTCATTTGCACTCAATCCGTTTTCATTATTTCTGGATATAATTTTTAAATATTAAGACCTGTTTTTTTTTTAAGTAAAATCTGTTCAGCAATTGCATCTCCTTTTTTTTAGTGCCATATCCGTGTCCAGGCATAGGCAACCTCTCTCATATGCCTGTGGTGCGCACGTTGATTATACACAAGCATATGGAACTTACAGTTTAACGCCGGTTCCGAACGGCAGCGTTTTTAGAGAAGTTACATTAGGCAAGGATACACTCGGTGATTTGCCTTCGCCTTGCGAGAAGAGATGCCAGCGTAAATATTTTGATTTTGCCGGGATTGAGCCCGGGACCGCTGGCATAGTAGACTAGAACAAAATGTTATACGAGAAAGATCAAACAATGACAAGTTTGTGTTTGTTGTCGAATATGTTCTAAAATTTCAAGAAACAACTGATAGAGGATCTATCATTTACAATATACATTTGCGAAAGTGGACAGTAGAAGCAAAGATGTAAGTGGGTTTTGCTTCATTTATAACAGGGAATTGGTGGCTTTGGAATTTTAAGAAGGCACACCATATTACATCACGTAAAATAACAGCGTTTAAAATACGATTTTCTTACGGATCTGATCTGATCGTACATCAAACTGCAGAGAAATTTGTGTTGATACGAGATAACCACATTTCAATGTAATTGGCGAGGGGTCAACTTATAATGTGAGTGAGAATAGATTTATATTAGAAATTTTATTCTGGAAGAATCTTAACTAATACAGGAGTAAAAACCATTACCCAACCTTTATCTTTTATGACTGATATCTTATTTTCTATGACAGCAATACTGGCATATTATTATGCCAATTATATCTGCAGAGGGATATCTAATTTCTTTTCCGTATATAGTATTAGAAGAATCTACAAAAATATGTGTGTCATAAATAGAACAAACCTTTTTCAGACCGGTTAATATATATATTTCGACTTCAAAATCAAAGAAACTTACATGTTAATATTTCAAAAATTGGCTCAAAGAAGTTTACTTACGAGGTACTGGGTTCAATAGTTTGTTACTGTTTGCTTCATGGATATTGTATGAAACAATTGGAAGCTTTCATACAATAAAATAAGCAAATGAAGATTTTAGCAATATCAAAAAATAAGTTTTAATATGAGGGCAAATCAATAAGTATCCGTGTTTGAAGACAGACGGCGTTGCGTGATGCTGACAGTACCATCGTGTAATACGATTTTTCAAACAACGTCATACAAAATTTCAGAGGGTTCCATGCGATAGTTTTGATTCGACAACAATTCGTAATGATTACGTTTGATATTTTTTGATGTAATGGAAAAAGAGCAATATCGTTCTATGACTCGCTTCTTATTTTTTGATGAAAAAACATGCGAAGAAATAAAAACAAATTTTGATGCTTTTATGGGAACTCTTCACAGTCTATGACAACCGTGAGATATTGGTTCAACGAATTCAAACGTGGTCGATCATCTGTTTTTGATAAGGAGCGCCCAGGCCACCCGGCAGACGTGGTTACTGAGGAAATCGTTAAAAAGATCTACGACATAATCCTCGCTAATCGCTGAACGAATGTACGTGAGGCAGAGGCCGTAGGCGTGTCATACGGAACGGCAATCAATATTAGGTGAAATAAAAAGTTCTGAGCGTTTTCCGCTAGATGTCTTTAGTAAGCCATATCTCACGATGTATACATCGCATCGGATCATACTATACGTCGATTTAAAAGTGACATTACGCTTCAAAAAAAGTTCTGTTACAGTTTTGTGTTTGGTCAAGGCAGTTGTGTGTTACAGCGTTCCAAAATGGAGGTAAAAAAAGAGAAAATTCGATACATTCTTCAGTACCACTACGACCAAGGTGAAAAGGCGGAGCAGGCAGCCAAAAATATTTGTGCTGTTTATGGACCCAATACAGTATCGAATACAACAGCAAAGCGGTGGTTCCAACGATTCCGTTCTGGTAATATGGACGTCAAAGATGAGGCACGCTCTGGTAGGCCAATCGTCGAAAATGTCGATAAAATCATGAAAATCGTCGAGTCGGACCGGCATGTGAGCACTTATTCCATTGCCCAGGAACTGAAGATTAGCCAGAAAACCGTTTGGAACCATTTGCATAAGGCTGGTCTTAAGAAGAAGCTCGATGTATGGGTGCCACACGAATTGACGCAAAAAAACCTTTTGGACCGAATTGACGCCTGCGATTCTTTGCTGAAACGTAACGAAATCGAACCATTTTTGAAGCGGATGGTAACTGATAATGAAAAATGGGTCACATACGAGAACAACAGCCGAAAAAGATCGTGGTCCAATCGCGGTGAGCCGGCCCAAACGATCGCGAAGCCCGGATTAACGGCCAAGAAGGTTTTGCTGTGTGTTTGGTGGGATTGGAAAGGAATCATCCACTATGAGCTGCTCCCATCGGGCCAAACACTCAATTCGGACCTCTATTGTCAACAACTGACCAGATTGAAGCAGGCGATCGATCAGAAGCGGCCGGAATTGGCCAATAGGAAAAGTGTTGTGTTCCATCAAGACAACGCCAGGCCGCACACATCATTAACGACGCGCCAGAAGCTCCGAGAGCTTGGATGGGAGGTTCTATTGCACCCACCGTATAATCCAGACTTGGTACCAAGCGATTATCACCTTTTCAAGCATTTGCAAAATTTTTTTGATGGTACAAACTGGCCTCAAGAGAGGCTTGTGAAAATGAGCTGGTCAAGTTTTTTACCAATAGGGACGAGGATTTCTTCAATCGCGGAATTATGAAATTGCCTTCAAAATGGACAAAAGTTATCGAACAAAACGGCGCATATTTGATCGAAATCGGATAATCCTAACTATGTTAATTTCATCGTCGAAATAAAGCGAAAAAACGCTGAGAATTTTTTACTTCACCTAATATTTTGCATGATAATTTGGGAACGAAAGAGCTGTCGACCCGATGGGTGCCGCAATTGATTAAGGTGGACAACGAGCAGATGCGGTTATCAGTTTCGAAGTAGTTTTGCTAGTAGGTGCTATTTAAGCGCAATCCACAGGAGGTTTTGCATCATGTCGTAACCGTTGATAAAACATGGATCCATCACTATATACGGAGACCAAGGAACATTCAAAATAGTGGACCTCACTCGGCGAACGTGCTTCGAAGAAGGCCAAGACGATACCGTCGGCCGGAAATGTGATGGCCATTCTCTTTTAGGACGTGCACAGCGTGATTTCTATCGACTATTTGAAGAAAGGGAAGCTATCACGGGCAGCACTATGCTGATTTATTGGATCGATTCGATATTGAATTGAAGAAAATACGGCCCCATTTGGCAAAAAAGTGTCGTTCCACCACGACAATGCACCAGCTCACTCCTTCGCATTCGCCACAGCCAAATTGGTCGAATTACGTAAGGAATTGCTTCCACATCTACCGTACCTTCCGGATTTGGCCACTTGCGAATCCTTTCTGTTTTAAAACTTGAAAAAATTGCTTGATGGAAAGAGATTCACGTCGAATGAAGTCATCACCAAAGCAGATGCCTATTTTGCAGATTTCAACAAATCATATTTTTTAGAAGGGTTAAAAAATAGCAGGAATGTTAAGAAAAATGTGTCATAAAAGGGGATTACGTTGAATAGTAATACAATTTTTGTGAAAAACTGTCTTCATTACTAACACGGGTACTTATTGATTTGCCTTTGTACAATCTTTAAATTATTTGGTTTTAAAATTTGGAAGTACTTTGTTCAAACTTTTCTGAGCTAGACATATTGTACATAATTACGATATAAATTTATATTTACGTAATAATATTATAATACTTAAATTTTGGGTACATAAACAACTTTCTTCTCCAAGACTTTGAAATATATTTAGATGTACTTGGTATAAAACTGATTATTTATTAACACGAGCTGAAAATTTGGAGAATTCAGTCATTTAATATTATTTTAAAGAAGAAAAATGTGTAATTAATAAAAATAATTTTTGCGATTATGATCTTATAAATAAATCTGCCTATATCTACATCTATTACAAGAATTATGAAGAAGAAATAAAATGAAGAAGAGAAGAACGCCGTCATTAAACGGCATAGTGAAAGCATATATCTAGTACTGATATAGCATGCACACATTGTGACGATGCAAATTTTTGCTCGTCACTCAGGCCGTAGCCTGGTCAAAGAGGAGCCGGAAACTCGCGCCTACTCATGAGAGAAGGCGACCGAATTTAATAATTTTGTCTGTTGTGTACCGTTAGTGCACGAGACGCGATCGGCGGCTAATGTAGATTTTTCTTTTGAGTATATGAAAACCACATGAGAAAGAACACCGGATGGAAGAAGACAGAAAGGAATCGGAACTGCTGGCAGGATGCTGGACGCTGGCTAGAGCGATGCGTGGGAGGAGGCGGAGGATTTCCTCAAATAGACGGCTGGCGACAGACAGTGAGATGGCTACCTTGCGCTAAGAAAGGCCCAAGATCCCGCGATTCAGTCGTACAGTATGTAGGGAAAGATCCCGCGGAGAGCGCGCCCGGGAACCCTGTTGAACTACTGCGAAACCAAGAGCTGCCGAAGGTCGTCCCGGAGAGAAACAAAAGCGAGAGCCGTAAAGACAACATCAGACGTAAAGCTCCCGCGAGCACACTTGACGCGCGTGATATTGCAGGAAAAATCGGCGTACCGACAATCGGATGCCACATCGATCAGCGTGATGGATCCGTGCAACGGCTGCCTCTTGCGCTAAAGAAACCCGGTGACGGAGCCCTGCTCGACATACTGTGCGGCCCGACGGCTAGCGAAGCAGACGTGCCAACTCGAAAGCGAGCGAGCGAAGCTGCCAAAATATCGGGACAAGTCCTGAAGAGAGGCGAGTTTCAGGCGGCGATTGTGTGAGAAAAAGAATCATTGTACATCCGCGGGGAGGAAAAGTATTAGAGTTGCGTTGTAATTCCGACGTAGTTGGCGTCGCTTTTCGGCGGCATAGGCGTGATAAGAAAACCGGGAATTGGAACTAGTTAGAGGGTACGTGGCGCCTTGAAAGTTGAGAAGCACGAATTTACGAGATTTTGAGGCAATGTCGCAAGGCGATAAGAGCCGTGCTCGAGAGAATCTCGAGCGTAGGGATCCCGGAGACTTGGGCGTGGAGCTCGGTTGCCTTCTCTAATCGCCCATCGAACACTCTTCGGTAAATATTTGTCAGTATTATCTTGTACTTTGTAGATTGAGCCGTGTCAGGAACTCGTATGCTTATTGTGGAAACTGCTTCTGGCGAGCGAGTTAATTCGGGAATTATTGGATCGGCAGTAAACAGTGACTACTGTCGGGAAAGACCCGACTGACGTCCAACGAAGAACCCGACAAAATTCGCGTAACGACGCCGGGCAAGAGAACTGCCGGTTAAACGACACGCGTTATAATAGCTGCCGTCAAACGGCTCAGATCCGCTTAAAACTACATCTCGCGAAACAGCGCAAGCGAAAGATCGCTCTCTTTTAAATTCGTTACGAAATCTCCCGGGGCGGTGAAGTTAGTTGCGTGTTTTTGAAGGACACAAGCTAACTAACGAGTATGATTTTAACGTGAAATCGTATAATCGAGTATCTGTAGGGTTAAGTAGTTATCTGCCTTGAATTCAATAGATTTAAGGTGTTGTTATTTTACTGTTAACCGGTATCTAAATTATTACCTTTTCCGGCTCCTCTCCGACGTGTCCGCCGAATCGAGGAAGAACGTGAAAAATCTACGACACTCTACAAAACAGAATAACGAGGGATTCCACTCGAGAATTTAGAGAAATAAAACTGAGCTAGCTGAAGTGAGTCCGCTGCCGCACGAATGCGGGAGCGAAGGAGTCCCGCAACCGACGCGGGCGCGAATTACGGTGACAACATATATAAATAAAACATATTTTTATAAAATAAATTTTTAATTTATTTTTTGAAAATAAGTTTATAAATGTTAGTCTATTAAATATGATTGAATTAAGTATATAATAATTTTTAATTTTACTGCAAAATATTTCTCAAGTATTTAAAAAAAGTGTGCGTAAAGGGGGATATTTCGAAAAAATAAAATATAAAATTTTGGAGAAATCTTAGAAAACCATCGGAAAGTAATGTCGAAGCTATTGTTATGACCTGAAATAAAACTCAACGACCGCAATCGCAAACGCGAGTCTCGAACGTACCTGTATGCCGGCGGTACAGGTCAGAGACCATAAAGGTCACTTGGCTCCGACGCGAGCGTACTCAGGGTGGTCCTATTTTAGATCAGGGTACTAAAACCCTTTATCTGGGATGGGATGCCGAGCGGAATAATTGGAAAAAGGGTAGTGGGTGTGCAATGGTAAAAAAATAGAGTGAAATATTAAGCTTACAATCTTAAAATTTATTAACAAAAAGGGCGTATTATTGGGTTGGCAAATAAGTTTGTTCGGTTTTTTAATCGGAGTAGGTTTACTCGTTCTGCTATCTCTTTTCCATAGCGCTATCGTACAACGCGCTTGCGCAGCTGAAAAGCGACGTACCACCTAACCTATTTGTAAACATACGCCGGTTAATACCAAAGTATTGTGCGTACTGCACGGTTGCAAATATGGAAGAAAAGAACGTCCATTTTCGCCATATTTTACTTTTTTATTTCAAAAAAGGCAAACGAGCTGCGGAAGCTCATAAGAAGATTTGTAATGTGTATGGGGACGATGCTTTAACAGAACGTGTGTGTCAAAAATGGTTTGCCAAATTCCGTTCTGGAGATTTTGATATTAGTGACGCGTCCCGTTCTGGTCGTCCAGCAGAGATTGATTCAGCTGTAATAAAGAATACCGTCGACAAAAATCCATTGCAAACACTACGAGAGATTGCTACGACACTTAATATATCCCACACAAGTGTAGAAAACCATTTGCGTCAGTTGAGATACGTTTCTCGCCTCAATGTTTGGGTGCCGCACGAATTGACCGAGGCCAACTTAACCGCTCGCATTTCCATCTGCGACGCGCTGCTGAAACGCTAAGAAAACGATCCATTTTTGAAGCGGTTGGTTACGGGAGATGAAAAGTGGATCGTCTACGATAACGTAGTACGTAAAAGATCATGGGGAAGCAGCAGTGAACCACCACAAACAACCTCGAAGGCAGGATTGCACCCGAAGAAAATTATGCTCTCAGTGTGGTGGGATTATAAAGGTATCATTTATTATGAGCTCTTACCATCAGGCAGGACGATCGATTCAACTGTATATTGCTCCCAATTAACAAAATTGAATCGAGCAATACGTTCGAAACGTCCAGAAGTGGCAAATCGAAAAGGAGTCGTCTTCCACCACGACAATGCCAGACCCCATACTTTATTAACTACTCGGAACAAATTGTTAAAGCTTGGCTGGGATGTTTTGACTCACCCTCCTTATTCACCGGCACTCTCTGATTACCATTTGTTCCGGTCGCTGCAAAATTCTCTGAACGAGAAAAACTTTGCTAATAATGAAGCTGTTAAAACGCAACTGGATCAGTTTTTTGCCGGTAAACCTCAGACGTGTTATGAATGTGGGATTATGAAATTGGTAAAAAGATGGCAAGAAGTCATAGAAAAGAATGGTCAATACATTATTGATTAGTACATATTTTGTATAATAAATAAATTGTATTTTATACCAGTCATAAAAACCGAACGAACTTATTTGCCAAACCAATACAATATTTTACAAAAGGTGAAATTACAGTGTGAGATGGCGCACGACAAGGTATTATTGGGAGTACAAATTAGTTCGGTACTTTTTTGTGGTCAAAAATGCATTTATTTCAGAACAAAATGAATGAACAGATTAATCGAAGTATTGTCCATCGCTGGCTACTATTTTTTCCCACCACTCAGGCAATTTACGAATTCCATCTCGAAAAAATATATCGTCTTTTGAGGCGATCCTAGTTTGGAGCCAATTTTCGATTTCTGCGAAGTCCGAACGCGACTTGTTGTTTTCTCACCGCGCCGACGACGTTACCTCCGGCCGAGGGGTTCCCTGACGACCTGAACAACCGAATTCGTGGATCGACGGGGACCTTCCGGGCAAACATTCCCGTGACGCTTCGCCGCACTGCAGCCTGCGGTTCCGCTGCGGAATCATGTAAACCGTGACGACGTCACCTCTGGCGGGCGTTGAGGCCCTCAGAGACTAAGTGCGAAAGTGCGGCGTGTTGCTTTCTTCGTTCTCGACGACGTTAACTCCGCCCGAAGGGCTCCCTGACGACCTGGACAAACGACCTAGTGTTTTTACGGGACCCTCCTAACGAACATCCCCGTCCAGTTTCGCCGCATTCCCGCCTGCGGTTCCGCTGCGGAATTCCGAAAACTGTGACGACGTCACTCTCGGCGGGCGCTGAGGTGCTCAGAGACTAACTCCGATCGCGGCGTGTTGCTTTCTCATCGCGCCGACGACGTTACTTCCGGCCGAGAGAATCCCTGACGACCTGGACAACAGACCACGTGGGTCGACTGTTACCGGGGAACTTCCGCGTCGAGATTCGCCGTGCTGCGGCCTGCGGTTCCGCTGCGAAATCCTGAAATCCGTGACGACGTCAGCTTCGGCAGGTGCTGAGCCGCTCTGAGTCTATGTCCGAACGCGGCGTATTGCTTTCTCAAAGCGTTGACAACTTTACCTCCAGCCGAGAGGTTTCCTGACGACATGGACAATCGATATTTTGGGTCGACGGGTGCACACCGTGCGAACCTCCCCGTCGAAATTCGCCGCGAAGCGGTCTACTGGTCCGTTACGGAATCGCAAAAACTATGACATCGTCACCTCTGGCGTGCGCTGAGGCTCTCAGAGAATATGTCTAAACACGAAGTGCTGTTTTCTACGTACTCGACGTCGTTACTTCCGGCCGTGTGGATCCCTGGCGACCTAGACAAACGACCTCGTGGGTCGACGGGGACCCTCCGAGCGAACATCCCCGTGGAGCTTTGCCGCGCTGCGGCCTGCGGTGCCGCTTTGGAATCGCGAAAACGGTGGCGACGTCAACTCCGACGTGCGCTGAAGCGCTCAGAGACTAAGTTCCAACGCGGCTTGTTGTTTTCTACGTACTGGACGTCGTTACCACCGGCTGCGTGGTTCTTCAGCTACCTGGAAAATGACCTCGTGGGTCGACGGGGAGCCTCCGGGCGAACATCCCGGTCGAGATTCGCCGCGCTGCGGCCTGCTGTTCCGCTGCGGAATCGCGAAAACCGTGATGACGTCATTTCTGGCGGGCGTTGAGGCGATCATAGACAATGTGCGAACGCGGCGTGTTGCTTTCTACGTACTCGACGTCGTTACTTTCTCCCGGGGTGCTCCCTAATGACCAGGACAACCGACCTGATGGGTTGGCGGGGACTCTCTGGGCGAATATCTCCGTGGAGATTCACCGCGCTGCGGCCTGTGGTTACGCTGCGGATTCGCAAAAACCGTGACGACGTCACCTACGGCAGGCGTTGAGACGCTTAGAGACTATGTCCGAACGCTGCGTGTTGCTTTCTCTCCGCGCCGACGACGTTACCTTCGGCCGAGGTATTCCCTGACGTCATAGACAACCGACCTCGTGAATCGACGGGGACATTCCGGGCGAATATCCTTGTCGCGCTCCGCCGCACTGCGGCCTGCGGTTCCACTGCGGAATCGCGAAAACCGGGACCACGTCATATCCGGCGGGCGCTGAGTCGCTCCGCGACTATGTTCGAACGCGGCGTGTCGTTATCTACGTACTCGTCGACGTTACCTCCGGCGGGTGGTTCCCTGGCGACCTGGACAAACGACCTCGTGGGTTGACGGGGACCCTCCGTGCATACATCCCCGTCGAGATTCGCCGCGCTGCGACCTTCGTTTCCGCTGCGGAGTCGCGAAAACCGGGACGACGTCACAATCGGACAGCGCTGAGTGAGAAAGTAACAAGCCGCGTTCGGGGGCTTAGACTCTGGGCGCCACAGCGCCCGCCGGAGGTGACGTTCTCACGGTTTTCGCGATTCCGCAGCGGAATCGCAGGCCGCAGCGCGGCGAAACTCGATGGGGACGTTCCCTGTCAAGGGTTCCTGTTGACCCACGTAGTCGGGTGTCCTGGTCGTTAGAGAACCCCTTGGACAGAGGTAACGTTGTCGACGCGGTGTGAAAGCAACGCGCCGCGTTCGGACTTTGTCTTTCAGCGCTTCAGCATCCGCTGGAGGTAACGTCGTCACGGTTTTCGCGATTCCGCAGCGGAGCAGCCGGCCGTAGCGCGACGAATCTCCGCAGGGACGTTCGACCGGAGGGTCCCAGACGATCCTCGATATCGGTTGTTCAGGTCGTCAGGGAACACTTCGAGCGCATGTAACATCGGCCGCGCGATGAGAAAGCCACGCGACGCGTTCAAACTTCATCTCTAAGCACCCCGGCGCCCGCCGGAGGTGATATCGTCTCTGTTTTTGCGATTCCGGAGCGGAACAGCAGGCTGCAGCGCGGCGAAACTCCGCAGGGACGTTCGCAGGAGGGTCTGCCATTCACCAGCTCGTTTGTCCTGGTCATCAGGGGACCCCTCGAACGGAGGTAAGTGAATCGGTGCGGTGAGAAACAACACGGCGCGTACAGGCTTTGTCTCTGAACGCCTCAGCGCCAGCCGGAAGTGACGTCGTCACGGTTTTCGCGATTCCGCAGAGGAATCGCAGGCCGCAGCGCGGCAAATCTCGACGGGTCCATTCCCCCTGGAGGGACTCGTCGGGCCACGAGGTCAATTGTCCAGGTCGACAGGGAATCTCTCGGCCAGAGGTAACGTCGTCGGCGCGGGGAGAGAGAAATACGTCGCGTTCGTTCTTCGTCTCTGATAGCCTGGGCGCCCGCCGGAGGTGACGTGGTCACGGTTTTCGCGATTCAGCAGCAGAACTGCAGGCCGCAGCGCGGTAAAAATAGACGGTGTTGTTATCCCAGTCGACTCACGAGTTCGGATGTCCAGGTAGCCAGAGAACCACTTCTCCGGAGGTAACGTCGTCGGGATGGTGAGAAAGCACATGCCGCGTTCGGGCTTAGTCTCTGCGCGCCTCAGCGCCCGCTGGAGTTGACGTCGTCACGGTTTCCGCGATTCCAGAGCGGAACCGCAAGCCGCAGTGCGGCGAGAGTCAACGGGGATGTTCTCCTGGAGGGTCCCCGTCAACACACGTGGTCGGTTGTCCATGTCGTTAGGGAATCCCCGGCTAAAAGTAACGTCGTCGGCGCGGTGAGATAGCAACACGACTCGTACGGACTTAGTCTCTGAGCGCCTTAGCGCCAGTCGGAGGTGACGTAGTCACGGTTTTCGCGATTCCGCAGCGGAACCGCAGCCCGCAGCGCGGAGAAACTTGACGGGGATGTTCCCCCGGAGGTTCCCCTCAACCAAAGAAGTCTTTTGTCCAGGTCGTCAGGGAAGCCGCATGCCGGATGTAACGTCGTCAAGTACGTAGAAATCGACACGCCGCGTTTGAACTGTGTCTTTGAGAGCGTCAGCGCCCGCCGGATGTGACGTCGTCACAGTTTTTGCGATTCCGCAGCGGAACCGCTGGCTACAGTTTGGCAAATATCGAAGAAGATGTTTTGCCAGAGGCAGCCCGACGATCCATGAGGTCGGTTGTCCAGGTCGTCGGGCAACGACCGGGCGGCGGTAACGTTGACGTCGCGATGAGAAAGCTACTCACCACGTTCGGACTAAGTCTCTGAGCGTCTCGGCGCACGTCACAGTAGACGTCGTCACAATTTTCGCGTTTCCGCTGCGGAACCGCAGGCCGCAGCGCGGCGAAACTCGTCGGGGATATTCTCCCTTAGGGTCCCCGTCGACCCACGAGGTTTGTTGTCCATGTCGTCAGGAAACTTCCCGGCCAGAGGTAACGTCGTCGCCGCGGTGAGGAAGCAACACGCCGCGTTCGGACTTTGCTTCTGAGCGCCTCAGCGCCCGCCGGAGGTGACGTCGTCACGTTTTTCGCGATTCCGCAGCGGAACCGCGGTCCGCAGCGCGGCGAATCTCGACGTGGTTATTCTCCCGGAGTATCCCCGTCAACCCACGAGGTTGGTTAACCAGGTCATCAGGGAACCCTTCGGCCTGTGGTAGCGTCGTCGCCCGCCGTTGCGTCCCAAGTCAATATCCCGCCGGCCTCTTCGCGCGCGCGGTTCCTCCCGTATGCCGGCGTACTATTTACCGCGCGTCGCCGGTGGCCCATCCGCCATTCTGGGTATTATAAGAGGAGCGCTCGGGTCGTCGTGTCGGTTGATTTCGCTATGCTTTCTCGGTCGCTCCGGCGACCGAAACTAACACATCTCGACACCGCATTGCCACGAGTTTGCGTCGCGAAGCGTTTTGGATCTTATGTGGCACGCATGTCTTCAATGTTGGTTGCACTACCTTGGTCTCTGTGATATTTCCATTATTGTTTTTGTTGTTTTGCATTGTCCTCATTACAAATATTTTCATTGTTTCCGTCATATCTCGGTTATTGTCATTTTCTCTGTTGTCTTCTTTGCCTTTTCTATTCTTTTTGTTATTGTTTTTATAATTTTTACGGCCCTCGGTACAGTCTTTGTCAAGGTTCCTGTGAGGTTACTCTTTTTGTCAGTGTAAATTTTTAATGATTCTCGTATCAAGTTTTGTCATTTTTTCCGTTTTATCTTGTTTTTGTCATTGTTTCTTCATTCTTCCTACATTCTTTTACGTTCTTAATAATGCTTTTGTCATTTTTTTGGTTCTCGTTGTAGTTATTGTCATGGTTACCGTAATAGTACGGTTTAAGTCATTGTTATTTTACTCTGGTCTCGTTACCGATTTCGTCATTGTTTCCTTTATATCTCGGTTTTTGTCATTGTTTCTTTAATTTTCTCTGCTATTTCTACTATTTTTCTTTCTGTTTTAGTCATTTTTTCTGTCCACATTACAATCATTGTCAAGGTTCCTGTGATATTATTATTTGATTCATTGTTAGATTTTTACAGATTCCTTTTCAGCGGTTGTTATTTTTTTTTGCAACTAGTTTCTTGCTAATGTTTCTGCTTTCTTCTTCCCTTCTTTACTTTTTTGCATTTGCTTTTGTTGTTTCTTCGGTCCTCGTTACAGTAATTTTCATGGTTTCTCTGATATTTCCGTTAATGTCAATGTTGTTTTGAATGGTTCTCATTACAAATATTTTCATTTTTTCCGTTATATCTCGGATTTTGTCATTGTTTCTATTATCTTCTTAGCTTTTTCTACTATTTTTCTTTCTGCTTTAGTAATTTTTCTGTACACATTACAGTTATTTTCAAGGTTCCTTTAATATTTCTATTTTTGTCACTGTTAGCTTTTACAATCATCTTTTCAGTGCTTGTCATTTTTTCTGGTACAACACGTTCCATATCGATATTTTTGTTTTCTTCTACCTTTTCTCTACTGTTTCTGTATTTGCTTTCGTTATTTCTTCGGTCCTCGCTACAGTTATTTTCATGGTTTCTGTGATATTTCCTTTAATGTCATTGTTGTTTTGCATGGTTCTCATTACAAATAAAGAAATTAATATACAAGTAAAGAAATTAATTTCTTTGACCTAAATAAAGGACCTCCTAACGTACGTACTGTGATCGGATTAAATGGGTTTCTCTAGACCTTGACCAGGTCTGCAGACCTACCGGTACGTGTAAGACTCACGAGTGGGCGAGTAAACGATTTTGTTGCCTTCGTCCTCTTCCCCCAGGACATAACAGAATAAATGTTGAGGGCTCGTCCGGAAAGACAAGCGTGGTAATTGGATAAGGTTGTGAATAAGGTTGTGAATCCAGTTCTAATTATGACGAGGTAGAAAAAGGTTACCAAAAGGCCCTACAATCTGATCATAAAGTTTTTCGAAGACCTCGCGAACCACTAATAACATCTATACCATCCGTGTCTCACGCTCCTGTACAATTCAACACTGAAATTCCAGATATACGACAAATTCTGAGCGATAGTCCATTGTCCGCAAGTACATTCGGATTAACTGCCCCACCTCCAAATATAAACGTACCTCCATTCCCCACTGAGGCAGAAAGTATCGAAGAATATCCCGATTTACCGGAAGATAGCTTCAACATCGAACCCACGCGATATCAAACGCCAAATAAATCTGAATACTTCTTTCGTTTAACAGTTACTGAAAGCGGAATCGAACAAACTATTTATAAAATCCGCTATAAAATTGACGATAAGAATACCGCGGTAACATCAAAAATTCCAGTGGATAAAAAGTCTATTGTTGATAAAAGCAAAATGAATAATACGACTGATCTGCCTACCTCCCCATCCACTAACTCTTTCGCAACTCTATCATACGCCGTAGAGGCCGTTCCTTTCTTCGATGGTCAAAATATATACGTACAACATTTCGTAAAAGGATGCGAAATAGCGAAGCGCATGTTACCACTAGAAGCCGAACCTTATTTCACAAAGGTCATATATAGTCGATTAACCGGAGAAGCGCGAAGCTCGATCCAAGACCAAGACTTTACGCGAATTAATCAATTAAGCAGATATTTAAAAAATATTTTTGAGTTCTCTAAAAGTTCGTGTCAATTGCAAGGCGAGTTAGGACGTATATATCAAAAAGCAAATAAACCGGTTCTCTCTTACGCCAACAGAGTGAAAACTATCGGTAACTGAATTTTAGAAGCTCATCGTATGGAAACTAATGGAATAATAGGTCAAATTTTTAAAACAAATATAGAAAGAGAAATGTGCAGAAGCTTTATTAAAGGGTTAACGACTGAAATAGAAAGAAGGATTCCTAGAAATTTAGATGTAACTGCTACGGTAAATGAAGCTTTAAGGATTTGTTGCGGCGCCGAAACGTCGCGGAAAAATGTGGGGTTGCCCGGTACAGCGCGATAGAGCAGGAGGAGGTGGCAAGGCGCGATAATTAATAAAGTGCTTCTTTTTGATGGTTAAAACGGAACTGGTCGTTTATTTCTTGATTGCCCGATACACTTTTACGTACGCGTCCGACAGCGTGTCGGTGTCCGAGAATTTGAGTCGCACGTTACAATATCGTGCACGCGTCCGACAGCGTGTCGGTATCCGAGAGTTGAGATTGTGAGTCGCGTTCTGCTCCCCTATTGCCTCTTAGTGAGGGGTTTTCCTCTATGTTACCGTTTGTACGTTGCGCGACGGTGGTTCGTAATCTATCGATTTCCTCATCTATCGCGGGACCGTCAATGTGAGGTACATCTTGTACTGTACGCCTGTCCATATTTAAATTATCGAATATCTTGCTCGGATCGAAAACGCTATCGTCGTATAAAGTTAAAGAGAATTCTCCTCTTTCTGAAATGTCAACTATGGTACTATTACTCGGCAAGTTTCTTTGTCATCTAACGCGAGAAGTTACTGGCAATACACTATTATCAATTTCATTAAATGGAAATTCGCGTTCTGCTACTACGTGTATCGGGGGTTGTTCTTTGTTTGAATCTTCTAGTACATTTAGCGCGTCTTGTATTCCTTCTTGTATACTTTGCGCGGTGTTATTTATTAGGTTATCGAAATTTTGAATTACTCGTTCAGCTGGCTGTCTTAGTATATACGCTGCAGGTGCGCTGTGCAGCCAGGATCGATTCTTGCACGGGTTACGCGGTATATTACTACCTTCAGACATTCACGCGGACGCTTAGTTTCTCGCGTGTGTGTGTGTGTGTGTATGTACGCTTGTGTGTATTAGATTAGGACTTACATTAGGAAGACGGAACGCATGTCGACGGGTCGCGCTGTCTCGTTCTCGCACGATTCGTTATCGGTGCTACGATGTGTCCGGCGTCGAGTTGCCTGGCGCTGATCGCTGCGTTGAGGTAGGTAGTTTCTGCTGCCTTTGCTGCGTTGTTGCCTCCTCTACTATCGTGGTCGGTCTGTGTAGGTGGTTGTAGCTCCGACGTCCGTTCCTTCTAGGTTGCCACGTAATTTTTCGTTCCCGTTGTTTAATCGTCCCAAGATTTGCTGCTCACCACTCTGTTATTTGCGATTGCTTCTTCACAGAGTCCTTCTCCTTTTTCTGTTGCAGGCTGTGCTGGAGGGCAGTATCCCACCGCTGCCACCAGAATTGTTGCGGCGCCGAAACGTCGCGGAAAAATGTGGGGTTGCCTGGTACAGCGCGATAGAGCAGGAGGAGGTGGCGAGGCGCGATAAGTAATAAAGAGCTTCTTTTTGATGATTAAAACTGAACTGGTCGTTTATTATTTGCTTGCCCGATACTATTTTACGTATGCGTCCGACAGCGTGTCGGTGCTCGAGAGTTAGAGTTGCCCGTTACAATATCGTGCACGCGTTCGACAGAGTGTCGGTATCCGAGAGTTGAGGTTGTGAGTCGCCGCCCGCTCCGGTCTTACGTTCCTTTTTATCCTCTTCCTATGGCTTAATCAGATGGGGCGGTTGTTGATGTGTCAGCGTCATCTAAACGAAGACGCTGACCATCCTGATTGCGATATCTCTATTGCGAAAATGCCAGGTTGCATTTCCGCATAGCGATGTTTGGCAATTCGGAGCAGTGGCTCCGCGGTAATGTCGTTGACATACTTTATTGTTGCGTTTACAACAGATTGAAAAGGATTTGGAATAAATTAGTGAATTGCAAGAGGTACGAAATTCCTCATATGTTAAAAATTTGTGTCAGATTTGTCGGTAATTTGACCACACTGAAGAAAAGTGTCAATTATATTTACAGAACACGATAACCTCTAACATCAATAATGAGATTTTAGTACACTAAATTTGTCAAAAACGCGGACACTGTGCTGCTAAATGTCGATTGAGAGACCCCATTGTTAAGCACCCTGTTAAAACAATTCAAGGTAATACTGTCATATGTCAGGTCTGTTCTAAATCTGGCCACATCGCATAAAATTGCCTGATTAATAACCAACCTAACATTATTTGTCAAAATTGTCAATGATACGGCCATAGTTCCAGCGAATGTAGAGATAATTCATTTTCTAATTATCAACCTGTCTGTCAATTATGTAATAAGACCGGTCGCGACGCAAAAAATTGTTATACTAATTGTAGTAATCCATTTTCTAACAATACTATTGTCTGCCAAATGTGTAATAAGATTGGCCATAACGCAAAAAATTGTTATTCCAATATTAATCGTAATTCAAAAGTCAATAACAAAATCTGTCAGTGGTGCAATCGATGCGGGCATCCGGCATCTCAATGTCAAGAACGACAAAATGAAAATAGAAACCAATCGAATAATAATAATCAACTCATTTATCAATTATGTAACAAAGTAGGACGTAAAGCTAGGGAATGTCGCGGAAATCAATCAGGAAGAAATAATTTTAACCGGCCAGTCGAATATTCTCCAGCTCCGCCAATTCAATGTAGATATTGTAAAGCCACAAATCACTTAATAGAAAATTATGTTCTGCGATTAGAAAATAATCGTAAAAGACAGTAAAACTATCCAGGACCTGTGATTACGGACGCGCATCGGGGCCCCAATGGGCAGGGACGTCCTGTAATGACGGCTCAGACCGAAAACTTTACAACCAAACTTTTGTAGTACTATCAGTAGAAATTAATTTGAATAAGGAAAATTGTGTTCCTACTGTTCAATTAAGTTTACAAAATAATAATTATGTCAAAACATTCATGTTAGATACTGGTTCAGGACCCAATTTAATTAAAGAAAATCGAATATCGAAATTCTTAAAAATAGATTTTAACAGGGTATTAATGTTAAATGGAATTAATGAGCACCCTGTATATACTATGGGAAAGATAACTATAATTATCTTGGATATTCCTGTCAATTTCCATGTTTTATCTAACGATTTTTCTATTCAAACTAATGGAATACTAGGTAACGATTTCTTTGGACAGACCGGAGCTAGAATCGATTATTCAACAGGACATTTAGAGGTTCAAAATACAAGAATCCCTTTTTATTCTTCTGAATCTATAATAGTATTCGCGCACTCAAAAGCCTTGTTCTTCGCGCGCATAGGGAACCCACACATCAAAGAAGGATACCTACCGAAAATAACCTTCGATAAAAGAGTAGAAGCAAAAACGATAGTAAAAAATAAAGACGGTAAAGCCTATATGTATGTTGCTAATTGTTTGGACACAGAAGTAGAATTATTGATACACACTATTAATATACGACCGGCATACTCTAAAGATAATGAGAAAAGAAACAATATCACGGATAACGGTAACAAGATACATGATTCTGGCCACGATGAAAGTGAAAACCGGGTAGCGTTTTTACGCTACCTGACTGTCGGGACAATAAGGTACAAAGGAAAAAATTTGCTGACGAAATCTCAGACATGATCCTAGAGGACGCGGGACGCGGAGAACAAAAGCTTCCTCTTCACTCAGAACGTAGTAAAAATCGCGAGAAAAGGATTACTTCCCACGCCTCTTATGAGAACATTATTTCCCACAATTTTCCTAACGAAGGGGACGATTTCCAAATTCCCCATGATTCCTTAAATAATATCCTTAACTAAAGGGACAATTTCCAGATTCTCCACGATTCCTTAAAAAATATTTCCAATCGAGGGGACGATTTCCAGATTTACCACGATTCCTTAAAAAATACTCTCAACCAAGAGGACGATTTCCAGATTCCCAATGATTCCTTAAATAATATTCTTAACCAAGGGGACGATTTCCAGACTCCCCACGATTCCTTAAAAAGTACCCTCAACCAAGGGGATAATTTCCAGATTCCCCACGATTCCTTAAAAAATATTTCCAGTCAAGGGGACGATTTCTAGATTCCCCACGATTCCTTGAAAAATACTCTTAATCAAGGGGACGATTTCCAGTTTTCCCACTATTGTTTAAAAAATACTCTCAATTAAGGAGACGATTTCCAGATCCCCCCCCCCCGTAAATCTTTAAAAATTATTCCTAAACAAAGGAACAGTTTCCAGATCCCCCACGATTCCTTAAAAAATACTCTCAATCAAGGGGACGACGCCCAGACTCTCCACGTACAGTTAAGTAAAAATATAAGTAAGAATCAAGAAGAAAGTTCCTAATCTTTTTATACAAATTCCTATATTTCTAAGCAAGTGGTCAATTTCCAGACATCCCATATATCCCCTGACATAAATGAAAATCAAGAGGAAAAATATTATAGTTTAACCTTAGAAGAGAAACGTGAAAAAAATCCTCAAGGCGTTAGAGAAAATTTTAATATCAGTAATCAAAAATTAAAACATCAAAAACAAGACCCAATACCCTTTTTGAGTAATATCGCCAATAAGCTTAGCGAAACTCAGGAGGGAGCATTCAAAGCCTGCTGTGAAAATATTAAAACTCAGAAAATTAAGGAACAAAGTATAAACATTTCAGTCAAACAACCAATCCTCATTAGAACCTCAGGTGTAAAACCGGTATTTGATCTCCAAAACTCCCCTGATCTCGAGGGTATTACAGGCGATAACAAATATAATATGAATAATACAAATAATAACATAATTTCACATGTTCACACAATTTCAGTTCCAGATCGTCCGGTAGCAATAATTGACACTAGTACATCTAAGACTGATATGCATTCTATCGACGGATTTGACGAACGCATTAATATTATAAATTATAACGAAAATTCTGATAATCCAATTTTGAATACAAATATTCTTTGCGTGAAACCAACTGACACTTATGACGATGACCGGCTAAACGACCTACTAAAATTAATTAATTTGGACCATTTAAATTCGGAAGAAGCAACCAGTATATTAGATTTGATAAAGGCTCATCAAGAATGCTTCCAATTGCCTAAAGAAAAATTGACTGCAACGCACGTACTACAACATCGTATACCGACTACAGACGACTATCCGATAAATACTAAACAGTACAGATTGCCACAAGTTCACAAATTTGAAATAAATAAACAAGTGCAAGAACTTCTAGACGGCGATATTATCCGACATTCTCAATCATCGTATAATACTCCCATCTGGATATCGCCTAAAAGGGTTGATGCACACGGTAATAAACGTTGGCATATGATTTTGGATTTCCGCTCTCTAAATGATAAAACTCTTGGTGACGCTTATCCGTCACCTAATATGATTGACATTCTCGATCAGCTCGGTAGAGCTCAATATTTTTCCCTTTTTGATTTAGCTTCTGGATTTCATCAAATTGAAATGGATCCACGCGATAGTTACAAAACAGTTTTCACTACATCTTTTGGACATTATAAATTTAACCGAATGCCTTTCAGTTTAAAAAACGTTCCTGCAACGATTTCAAAGATTAATGGACATAGTTTTATCAGGAATACAGGTACAAGAAGTATTTGTTTATTTACATGATATAGTGTTATACGCTTCTTCTTTAAAAGAATATAAGGACAAATTGAAAAATTAATGCAACGACTTAAAGAAGCTAATTTTAAATTGCAACCGGACAAATGCCAATTTCTGTGCAAGGAAGTCAATTATTTAGGTCAAGTAATTTGGGTAATTAGCAATAAAGGCGTCAGGCCAGATCCTAAAAAACTTGAAACTGTACGCGAATTTCCAACACCTAAGACGCCAAAGAATATAAAACAATTTATAGGATTAGCTGGGTATTATAGGAGGTTCATACCTGAATTTATCTCGATCTTTAACACAATTATTAAAACACAAAGTTCCTTTTCAATAGGGAACAGCACAGCAACAATCATTCGAGGTATTAAAAAATGAATTATGTAAAAAACCAGTTTTACAATACTCACACTTTTCTAAACCATACATCCTAACGACTGACGCATCAGGTTACGCAATAGGAGGTACTTTATCACAAGGAATCATTAATAAAGACTGACCCATAGCTTATGCATCTCGTACCTTGAGCGATAACGAAAAGAAATACGATATTTACGAAAAAGAAGCCTTAACAATTGTATATTGCGTCAAACATTTTAGGCCATATTTGTACGGAAGGAAATTTATATTAATAACAGATCATAAACCTTTGATGTGGTTTAAAAATGCTCAAGATGCGAACATACGAATACTTCGATGGTGATTAAAACTAGTAGAATACGATTATTATGTAATATATAAAGCCGGTAAAACAAATGTAAACGAGGACGCCTTATCAAAAAATCCCATAGACACATCGTCAGAAGATTGCAAAATAATTAATCCAAAGACCAAACTAAACCCAAATAACCCACAAGATGCTGAGCTTATCCGACGATTATTGGAAGAAGATCACGACTTCGAAGAATTGGATGAGGAAAACATTTTTAATTCACAATTGCTAGGAAACCACGACACGGAGGAGTCAAATGGAGAAGACATACCTGAAATGTATCTGCCGGAAGACCACGCAATAACTGAAATCTTTCCTGCAGATACCATACCCTTTACCCCAGAAGAATTAGCGGAACCCAGTACGACGGAGACAGTCAACGTAGTAGTACATGCAACCGAATCGGCCGAGCAAAAAGTGGAGGAACCGGTTGGCGAGGAACAAAATTGTCTAGATAAACCAGGCGAAATTCTTCACCATATGCTGACCGTATGATGACGCGTAGCCGAACAAAAATTGCAGCAAAAACAGCCGAAGGACCCGAAAAGATGGACAACCCGTAAAAACCTACCCCGGAAACCTTTACCTGAGGATGCGGATGAAGAGGGTAGCGACAACGGAATTCCTACTGCAATAATAAGAAAACCGCGAGTCACACATATTTAAATTAAGAAGACCAATCTCATTGAATCAAGAGATCTACATTCTTTACGTAAAGACAACCTACTTTATTTTATTGACACTTCAGGCAATCCTTTATATACCGGTGCAAGGAAATTATTTGAGCCAGGATATGCCGAAACTAACGAATTTATCGGTAGGAATGGCAAGATTAATCAAAAGGAAAAAGGGATACCATATAATACTACCTATCAGTGAGGATCAAAGCGAAGGACCAACGATGGTATTGAAGAACATAAAAGACGCGATAAAGAACACAAGGGAATTAGCGGAAAACCTGAAACTCGCCAGCATAAGCATCGCCAAGAACGAACACATTTTAAATGTCCCATGGAACGATATTAAGACCGGATTTCAAACGGAGTTCCTAAATTCGGACTATCATTTGCAATGGATTAACCAAATGCCCACCAAAGAATGTACGGACAGCAATATTACAGGAAATGCATTGTACTCCTGTCGGAGGACATCGTGGAGTAACCAAGACATACAACAGAATCCGTCAGAATTATTATTGAGAAAATCTGAAAACAGACGTCCAACAATCCATCTTACACTGCCTCCAATGTCAATTGAAGAAATAAGTACGTGTTAAAACTAAACAACATATGGTAGTAACCGACACTCCTGAATGGACATTCGACAAAATAGCCATGGATATAGTAGGACCTTTGCCTCGCACTAAAGCAGGTAACGAATATATTCTTACTATATAGGAGCAATTAAGTAAATTCTGCCTAGCCATACCACTGCTTAACCAGACGACAGCTACGATAGATGATAAATTCGTGAAGAGATTCATCACTATCTTCGGACCTCTTAAAGCAGTGTTTACTGATCAAGGAAGAAATTTCGTTAGCGATCTGATGAAAAAACTAGCAAAATACTAACGAATACGAAAATTTCGCACAACCGCCTTCCATCCTCAATCTAACGGTTCTCTGGAACGATCTTATCACGCACTGGTGGAATATCTAAAACAATACGTTTCTAATGAAAAGGAATTGGAGGAATGGTTAGACTTAGCCGTGCAAAATTACAATACTAGCATCCACGAAGGTACTAAACACACCCCGTACGAATTAGTCTTCGGTAGACCTGCCAGAATACCATCCAGCGAACCTTTACTTGAAAACGATAAAATAAAAACATACGACGATTATTTAAAACAATTATTTACACGATTACATCAGATTCAGATGAAAGCTAACGACAATTTAATATACGCTAAGACAAAATCCAAAATTCGCTACGATAAAAATATTAACCATCAAACATTCAAACCAGGAGATTGTATATTTTTATTAAGGGGACCCAAACCCGGAAAATTTGGAGATCAACACACTGAACCACACGAGGTGCTAGAGATCGTAAATAGACATAACGTTAAGATTAGACTAAAGAAGAATAGTCGCATTGTACACCCTGATAGGCTTCGAATATCTCACATACATCTGACACAGAAAAACATTTAAATTTCAGAATGGTCTTCAGAGCGATGAAATTCATCCTCATGTTACTCCTACTCCTACTCCTACTACAAGAGGTTACTCATACCCATGGAATTATAGGATACGATTGCGGATCCCCTTCCGCAAACATCACTACAGTCTTTCTATTAACCATCGAAGAATGTGACATACCAGTTCAAAAGGTCAACTCCACTAGAGTATATTTGCAATTATTACAAGCTAACGATTTCCACACGGTCCGCGTAATACAATGCAAGGTAGAAATAGATCGTATTGTCAAAAGATGCGGCATGTTCTCTCATACAATGGATATCCATAACGGAAAATATGCATATATATAAGAAATTACCTACGATATATGTGTTCGCATGCACATGTACGGAACATTTTCAATAAGAAACACGTTCATAGCTGGACTAAAATCTAACAGCACTGAAAACTGACCAATCACCTTGGCAGGGAAGATCAGAGATGATAGAACCTGTTCAGGAGGAGCCTATAACTACATCTACGGAAGCTGGTCCGATGTGGTAGTGCTTGCCAGTGTAAGGATCACCTTATGAGACTATAGAGCAATTGTACGGCTTGACGCGAGTCGAGTTATATTCAGGTCAGGAATACACTGCAAATTGAAAACAGGTCAGTGTACAGAAATCGAGGGAGGAAACACTTTCTAGCACAGCATACCTGACGACTCTTGCAAAGTTTCTTCATACGGTGTACTGTACGAGGGATATGCAAAAAAGATAATAGACTATCTCGACCCAGAAACTTCAACGATCTATGAATCGTAGAACAAGATACCTTTGTCTTAACAAGCTTAGGTCATATAAAAAACTGTGGTTATACCCTCGTCAAAACAGAACACCCGAAATTATCTTTCTTCGAAACTTATACCGACTTAAACGTTTTCAAACGGGTAAAGAACACTACTAATATGGATATTTTTACCTACATGAACTCAAAATTTGTTTATGTAGAAAGACACCTCCGTAATCAAATAAACCAACTTTACAGAAATATATTATTTCAACATTATACCATAGAGCTGAAAACATTGCAAAACGCTTTAGCAATAGCCACCCAATCTCCCGACATATTCGCATATCATCTCATGAAAAGACCAGAATATATTGGGTATATATTGGCAAATAAGTTCGTTCGGTTTTTTTGACTGGTATATAATACAATTTATTTTATATACAAAATATATACTAATCAATAATGTATTGACCATTCTTTTCTATGACTTCTTGCCATCTTTTTACCAATTTCATAATCCCACATTCATAACACGTCTGAGGTTTACCAACAAAAAACTAATCCAGTTGCGTTTTAACAACTTCATTTTTAGCAAAGTTTTTCCCGTTCTGAGAATTTTGCAGCGATTGGAACAAATGATAATCAGAGGGTGCCAGTGAATAAAGAGGGTTAGGCAAAACATCCCAGCCAAGCCTTAACAATTTGTTCCGAGTAGTTAATGAAGTATGGGGTCTGGCATTGTCGTGGTNATGGTATAAAATGACACCGAAACCTATCGTAGCCATCCCACCAGTAACGCTTAAACCATTGACGAAAACCGAGTGGAAATACGTAAGTCCTGGATCGCTGGCCACCAGCGGAATTTACTCACAGGCCGACCTAGAGGATCTCAGAGAGCACACTATGCTCCCAGCGGAACGACCTGCCCTTTTAAATACGGTCGCAAGGGGGATAATGGGTCAGCCAGCAGCCATCCAAGGGGGATCCATCATAAATCTTTTGGACGAGGCTTCACTAAAAAAACTTGCCTCCTCCACTTAAGAAAGGATCTGGGGACGGTTTGTAACCTTTGGCAATATTAATGCCGGAATATTAGGCATATTGCTTATCATACGCTTAATTAAATTAATCTTAGACATTATCATACATGGCTTCGCCCTACACTCAGTGTACGGGTGTTCCGCCTATCTCATTGGATCTTTCTGGGATTTACTCACACAATTATTAATTATACTTGGCGTAAAGAAAACCACCAAAGAAAACCCCCTGAGGATTCTAATGAATTACAACCACTCAGCAGTAATCCCGATAGGCTTCCCGTAACCACCGTTCCAGTAACTTCATTCGACGCGATCAACTTTCAAACCCTCCGTGCCGCACTCCCGCAAGAGGAGAACACTCCCGTACACACTGTCTCAAAAGAGGAGAACGCTCCTGTATCCACTCTCCTTCAAGAAGAGAAATATCCATACACATTTGAACTCAAATCATAATTAGCGATAACAAGCAAACGGTTTTCACATTTCGTTTTCTTTTAGACTATGGCCATCACCAACATCAACACTGAGCTATTGTCCAGATCATTCCTACCCATCTACATCACGAAGGTGGATTCACCCATCTTATTCTGGGTACAATTACGATACAATAAAGCCGCGCTAACAGAGATGGAAGAGAAACTGAATTGGAAGATGGGACGGAAAACCAATCAGTTGATCGTGTGGCCCCACCAAATCGCGATCGATGGGATCGTGACTGTCCAACATGACCAACATTGGTACCGGGTGAATATCACAGCCATCAACAACAACACCGCTATCATCCACCTAGGCGACTGGACGCAAACCGTAAGGAAAACTCTACATTGTATCTATCAACTTTTCTGGGAACTCCACCAGATGCGGTGACAAGCAATTGCTTGCAGTTTACACCAGGCGAAACCTGTGGACTTGACAGCTGTTTGGTCATATAAAACACGCCAAATCTCGAAGCTCCTCATCGAGAAAAAGGAGGCTTGGATGCGCATCCGTCAGGCAATGTCAACCAAGGCTGCCGACGTAGACATGGAAATATCCAACGCTAACACGATCGGGCGAGTCGACCTGACCAAATCGCTAGTAAATCTGGAATTATTGAGGCGAGATTCTGTCATCCCTTGCCGCCCATTTCCGTCAATTTTAACATCTATGGTATCGTTATTATGATTAAGCCATTCAATACAACATCCTTTTTCTTCTCTCGTGCCTTATTATAATAGTCAGTAAAATATACATATATACTAGAATTTTATTCTAAAACAAAAAAATATTTAAAAAATAATATATATATATGTGTATATATATACAAGGACAGTCCGATAAGTACTTAGCCTAGAAAAGAAAAACGAAAATTTTGGAAAAGTGGCGATTTATTTTTCAACATAGTCTCCTTTTAGCTCGATACAGTTGACCCAGCGATGCTCCAACTTCTTTAACCCATCTGAAAAATACGTTTTCTCGAAGTCTGCAAAGTAGGCCTCCGTGGCGGCGATGACCTCCTCATTCGACTCAAATTTCTGCCCGGCGAGTGACTTTTTCAAGTTTGGAAACAAAAAAAGTCGCACGGGGCCAAATCTGGAGAATATGGTGGAGAGCAGCAGTTCGTAGTCCAATTCGACCAATTTGGCCGTGGCGACGGCGGAGGTGTGAGCCGGTGCATTGTCATGGTGGAAGAGCACTTTTTTCTTCGCCAAATCGGGCCGTTTTTTCTGCAATTCGGCGTCGAATCGGCCCAATAATTCGACAAATAGAGCCCTGTGACCGTTTTGCCCTTCTCCAGGTACTCGATGTAGATCACACCTTGTGAATCCCAGAAAACGGTGGCCATCACCTTTCCGGCCGATAGGACAATCTTCGCCTTCTTCGGAGCACGTTCGCCGGGTGAAGTCCACTGTTTCGACTGTTCCTTGGTCTCTGGTGTGTACCAGTGGATCCATGTTTCGTCGACGGTCACGAAACGACGCAGAAACTCCTTCGGATTGCGCTTAAACAGCGTCAAACACTGCTCTGAAGTGGTCTCACGGTTGCGCTTGTTGTCCGGAGTGAGCAAACGCGGCACCTATCGCGCCGACAGCTTTCTCATGCCCAAAATTTCATGCAGGATATGACCCACGCGGTCTTTTGAGATGCCTACTGTTTCAGCTATCTCGCGCACCTTCAATCGGCAGTCTGCCAATATAAGATCGTGGATTTTTGTCACGTTATCCTCCGTGGTAGCCATTTTCGGGCCACCTGGGCGTGGCTCATCAAAAACCGACGTGCGACCACGTTGAAACTCGGTAAACCAATTTTTGACGGTCGCCATCGAAGGAGAAGAGTCACTGTACACAGCATCCAAGCGCTCTTTGATTTCGCTGCGCGATTTCCCTTCCAAAAACAAGAATCGAATCACCGACCGATATTGCTCTTTTTCCATTTTTCTAAAATCCGCGGACACGCCCTCTTCCATACGCGGTCAAAACAAAACTACGAGTCCGATTCGGCTGAAATTTTGACAGTAGCCGTCTACGAGAATGTATTACACTATAGTAAATCTCTCTTGCAATAGTGGCGCCATCGGGCGGTGAGGCTAAGTACTTATCGGACCGCCCTCGTATATGTGGAGAGCGGGATAGCCTATGGCCACCGCGCGTGCAGAAGGAAAGAAGAGGAGGATCTCGAGTACGGGTAACCCTGTGGGTGTGCGTTAATAAAACAGAGTCCTTATGATTGCTCACACGCAGCTGTATTTTCTGGCTAAGTACAAACTCGCAAACGTAACAAAGGAAAACGATGTGCTAAAAGGTAAGGAACACGGCGTAGAACAAAATGGCCACAACGCGACACGAAATGGGCGCGACGCTAAACGCTGTGGTTGCGAGAGAACAAAATGGCCGCAACGCAAAACGAAATGGGCGCGATGCGCAATGAGATGGTCGCGAGAAAACAAAAATGGCCGCAGCGCGGGACGCAGAAATCGGAACGCTATTTACAGTGAAAGCTCGGCTCGCTAGGACGCGGAGCCGGCTCCTTCCCTCACGCGGGGAGAGATACGAGACGCAGGCCGTTTGAGGCGTCGCGAGGGCGACGATCGCAATTGAGGTCGAGGGGCGACGGTCGTGAGAGCGAGCGGCAACGATTGCGATTGAGGTCGAGGGGCGACGGTCGTGAGAGCGAGCGGCGGTCGCGTGAGCGATCGGCGACGGGAGGCGTCGCGAGGGCCACGCGTGGCGCGAGCGATCCGCGACGAGAGGCGTCGCGAGGGCGACGTGTGGCACAAGGATGTAACTCGCACTCGTGGGCACTAAGCTGTTGCGGAATTGCGAGCGATGGAACACAGGCACTGATACGCGCTGGTTCGTAGTGTTGGAAGCGGAACCACAGAACGCGTTGGCCGGCGGGGTCGCGTGACCCTCTCGTAGTTCTGGCGGTGCGCGCGACGCGCCGGAAAAACCGAGTGGCGCTGGAGCCGGTCAGAAGACCGGGCGCAGTTGCAGAACTTGCTTCCTCATACGCGAGGCCGCTCTGGGCGGTGGCGCCGCCGGTGATGGACATATATATAAATATATATAAAAAGGAAAAAAATATTTTATTATTCGAACTTTTAATCTCAATTTTGAAGCATCACTTCTCTAATATTATTTGTTTTTTTTTATCAATAATTGATGTCAAATTTTATAAAATTTTAGTAAATAACTACTCAAATACTTTGTCTACAAACTTAAGTTCGACGATAAATAAAGAGCTTTAGTATTAAACGTGATCGTACGACCTATAATTATTTTAATGATAGAGTACAGCAATTTTAGGTATTTACATGAAATATATTATACACGTACGCGAAAATCTCCTCAAAGTATTCCATAGGTTAGCTTTCAAAAATTCATAAACTCGGATAAGATAAGGATCGTTCATAACGGGACCCAACATCAAGGACATTTCATAAGATATTAACCATATACACCACGCTCCGCCAGCAAATATTGGCGTCCCGAACATTTGTCTAAGGCCGGGAATGTTACGTCCTGGGTGTCCCGGAAACTATGAATCTCTTTTTTTAATTAATTGGGAAACAGACAAACTTTGGGCAAGCGCTACTGTAATAAAGGTAAGATTACATTGGCCGCCGCTAAACGTGCCATATGGTTCCCAGTGCGTTTATCATCCATTCCGCCTTCATGTAAGATATGTAGTTTATTTATATCCTGGGTACCCCGGAGACGACAGAATACTTTTTTTATATAACTAAGATATCTTGCCGCCTCTACGTTAAGCACGTATCTGTTAATACTGGGTACCTAAATGGCAGCGAAATCCTTCTTATATGATTGTAAAACAAACAGATTTGATCAAGCGCTTTAAGAAAAGATACGAGTACACGCCGCCCACATTTGTCATAAGGCTCTCGATGGGGCTGCGATCTTACCCACTTTTGTACACAGTCGGTAGAAGAAAGGCCCTTCTATGCGATTAGGTTCTTAAAATTATTTATATCAATACTAGGAGTTTTCCAGAGTAACCGTCTCCCACGTAACCTCCTCTCATTGGTGGACGTCATCCACCACCCCCTGAAATCCTTCCTATATAAGCCTTACTCTTTTTGCCGCGAGCGCAGTTACAATAGTAGTTTTTTTTTACAGTCAGTCAGTCAGTCAGTCACCGTCGCAGTTACAATTACAGTTCAGTCTAGTTTAGTTCAGTCCAGACCAGTTCAAGTTCAGTACAGTACAGTCGAGTCCAGTTCAAGTTATAGTTACGATTAAAGTTACAGTCGCAGTCACAGTTGTAGTTCTTAGTGTCAGTTCTTAGTTAGTCAGTCTTAATTCAGTCTTCAGCAGTCCACAACCATAATCTAGTCCAACTTTCGTCTTCGTCTTCATTCGTCCTCGTCAGTCTATTGATTTATCTAAATCGTAAGTCTCCATTTCATATTTTAACATGACTTTTAATCATTTCAATCCAATTTCCAATCCCACTTCATCCCTCAAAACACATACCTGCACTGCGTGATTATTGTTTTCTTTGTATTATATAACGATGTTTTCCTTGCCACACCGATATGTTAAACATTCTTGTTGCGTTATATCCGATTGTATTAAATTAAGTTACACGAATTATCTTTTGTTTAATCTTACTTTAATCTTCATCTTGTATTTGCGTTATTCCAGTAATGCTGATTTATAAAAATTTGTTTAATGTTAACCCACAAATTTCATTGTTTAACTTTAGCTAACCCTTTCATGTTTTAAATGTTGTTTCTTTTACAATGAATTTTCTTATCAATTTACTTATCAATTACCACTATTATTAATCTATCCGAGAACCAAATTATGTTATTAATAAACTGTTTTATTCAAAATGCCCTAAATTTAATCAAGTCGTTAAAACTATTAGTAATACAAATAAATTTCCGCTGTTTTCAAAAGATGGCTTCACCGACAAGATTACTTTGAAATCGTCAGATATAAAACATCATATAGGAAGTTTGGACACCTGGCAACAACATAACCTTAAAATACTATTGACTTTGTATTGGCAGTATACATTTTTTTCGTTCGAAAATATCGAGTTTTGTACCGAATAAGCGTCATTTGCTGGAAGTTTTATTTATTTCTTTTATTTAAAGAAATCTGCTGCTGAGGCGTATCAGTCGCTTGTAGAAGTTTATTGTGATGCTGCTTTAAGTGAGAGAAGTTGTCGTGAGTGGTTTCAAAAGTTTAAAAACGGCGAGTTTGACGTGGAAGATAAAGAACGCGAAGGAAGGCCAATAAAGTTTGAAGACGCTAAGTTAGAGGCATTATTGAACCAAGACTCATGCCAAACTCAAGAATAGCTCGCAGAAAACTTGGGAGTGACTCAACAAGCGATTTCAAACCATCTCAAGACCTTTGGTATGGTACGAAAGCAAGGAAATTGGTTTCCGCATGAACTCAAACCCAGAGACGTCGAACGCCGTCTTTTCACGTGCAAACAACTTCTCCAAAGACAAAATCGGAAGGGTTTTTTGCATTGAATAGTGACGGGGGATGAAAAGTGGATCCACTACGGCAACCCAAAGCGTAGGAAATCGTGGGGTAAGCCCGGCCATGCACCAACTTCAACGGCCAAACCGAATATTCATGGCAAGAAGCTAATGTTGTGCATCTGGTGGGATCAGCTCGGAGTAATCTATTACGAGCTACTCCAGCCTAACGAAACTATCACTGGAGAACGTTATCAACAGCAACTGATGCAATTAGCCAAGAATTGAAGCTTAAACGCCCCCAATATGCCAAAAGACATGACAAAGTGATTTTTCAGCAGGACAACGCTCGGCATGTTGCAAAAGTCGTCAAGGATACTTTGGAAGCTTTACAATGGGATGTCTTACCCCACCCTCCGTATTCACCAGACATTGCTCCTTCGGACTACCACTTGTTCCAGTCAATGGCTCACGCCCTGGTCGAGCAGCACTTCACTTCTTACGAAGAAGCCAAAAATTGGGTCGATTCATGGGTAGCCTCAAAAGATGAAGAGTTTTTTCGATTCGTGGCATCCGAATGCTGCCAGAAAGATGGCAAAAAGTAGTAGCTAGTGACGGACAATATTTTAAATAAAATGTAACGTATATTTTTTTTACAATAAATTGATAATTTTTATAAAAAAAACGGCGGAAACTTATTTGTATTACCAATACAATGGCATAAACAAAGTGAGGTGCGTTAATTATTTACGTAATGTTGTCCTTGTTGTTTTATTACGATGATGTTGTTGACACAAGGTCGTAGCTGGAAGCCTGGCGTCCTATAAAAGACGTATGCATTAATGTTTCATCCTGGATCGATATCCGAAATTTTGATTTCGTCTGTGTGTACTACACGGGTAGTATTCTTGTATTTTATTTTAATTTTATTGTTTGAGAGTACTTGTAAAACTTTATGTAGGCCAGTATATTGGTCAGAGAGTTTGCCCTTGGCTGGTTCTTTTAATAGAAATACATTATCACCTTCTTTAACGCTTCAGGAGTTTTTTTTGTGGTAATATTTTTTATTTCTTTCTTTTGAATGTATTAAATTTCGTCTAGCTTCTTGTTGCGTGTAATATAGTTTATTAAACAGATCAATTAAGTATTCGTGGTAAGTTGGTTCGAGATTACTGTTAAGGTTTATACGTGATGAAGGGAGTCTTGCTAATTTTCCAAAAATTAATTCATAAGGGCTTTTGTACTTTCATGAGTGCTTGTATTGTATGAAAACGTAGCCATTTCTATGTAGTCATCCCAGTGTTCTTCGTCTGTGATTTGAATCTTAAGATACTCTATTAATACATGGTGTGATCTCTCGACGGAGCCGTTCACTTGCGGGTGGTACGCGGTTGTTTTATACTGTTGGATACCGAGTTTTCTCGCAAGATTTCGCATTAACGCGGTTAGAAATACTGAATTTTGGTCTGTAAGTAGAGCTTTAGCAGCTCCATAGATTAAAATGAATTTTTTCGTAAAGGCGTCTGCTATAGTCAATGAGTTTGCTTCTTTTAGTGGTATGGCTACTGAGTATTTTGTTAATAAATCTTGAATAGTTGAAATGTAGATGTTGCTTTGAACAGTGGGGACTAACGGTCCTAAAATGTCCATTAAAATTTTATCAAAGGCTGACCCGAGCGTGTCGGTAATAATCATCGGTTGTTTGGTTTTTACGCGGGTTAATTTTTTAATTTGACAATTTTTACATATTTTTATAAATTTCTGTATGTCCTTCTTCATTGTGTTCCAATAATAATTAGCTCTAATTCGATTGTATGTTTTATTAACGCCTTTGTGTCCTCCAATATTTGACGAGTGATTTTCATTTATTATTTTTTCACGTTCTATTAATTCTGGGGTTTGTGTGACATCTTGGCAAATTGTAATCGTGATATGTATATCTTCAAAGTGCTTAATGATTTGTTTCAACATGTATGACCATGAAATGTCATCATAAAATTCCGTTCTACGAATACTGAGTGATTTTAAATTTAATTCTCTTGTAACGTCTAATAGTGACTTTAAACAATTTTTTATGTTATCAGAATCCATTAATGTTCTATTGTCTGATTTGATTGGTAGTGCTATTAATTGTTTTGTTCTTACGCTTGTTACTTTTGCTCTTTTAAGGTTGACATCTTCGTAAAGAGGTAGGGCATTAGCTTGCTGATACTCTCGGGCACCATTATCTACTGGGTGGCGTTTACTTGAATAAGTATTACGTGATTGTCGTGGTAAGACATTAAGGGATCTCTCCTCTTTGTGAGGGTCAATAATGAATTTATTCTCTCCGTTTCGTTGGATTGTACGTGATTTAAGTCAAACATTAATTCGTCACTTTCTGAGTCGGAATCTGACGTGTCTAAAAAGGAATTTTCGACCATTTCTTCTTCTTCATTCATTACATCAAGTTTATCTCTCATTATGTCTGTTGCAGGGATTTCAAATGTATCATTATCAAAATTAATTTCGTCTCTTATTTCAGGTTCACATGGGGGAGCGTTCTCGAATATTTTATCGGGAGGTTCCTTATCTTCAGGATATACAGGGAGTTCGAATACTTTAGATTTAGTAGACGCCGGGGGTGTGATTAGTGCATTATCATCTACAGTATCTGCGGGGGAGATAATAATATTATTTGAACGAGGTGCGTTAGCGTAGGAAGGAGTACTTTGAGTTGCTTGAGTGGTTCTAAAAGAAAACAGAGATTCGTCATCGGATTCACTTTCAAAATCGTCATCATTATTATTGCTGTTACTTCGAATCATGTATAGTTTATTTGGTACTGGATTTTGTGACAGGGCGTCAGCGTTGCTGTTTAAGATGCCCTTCTTGTATCTTATTTCATACTCGAATTCTAATAATTTATTACGCCATTTCCAAAAGCGCGACAATGGATCTTTTACCGAATGTAATCAAACTAACGGCTTATGATCTGTGATGATAATAAATTTTTTCCGTATAAATAAGGTCTAAAATAGGATGTACAATATACGATAGCTAAACATTCTTTTTTAATTGTTGAGTACTTTTGTTCCACGATGTTCAAGACTCGCGATGTGTACGCGATTGGCAAATCTTTTCCAATTGGGCCTTGACTTAAAACTCCTCCGATGGCGTATCCGGACGCATCGGTTGTCAAATTAAAAGGTTGTGTAAAATCTGGATATTGAAGTATAGGATCTGAACAAAGGGATTTTTTTAAACTATCGAATGCTTCTACCTGAGGTTTTGACCATGCGAAAGGCGCATCTTTCTTTAATAAGTCTGTCAGTGGTTTTGCAATCTTTGAAAAATTTGAAATAAATCTTCTATAGTATCCGGCGAGGCCTAAAAACTGCTTTATATTTTTTTGATTAGCTGGTACAGGAAATTCGTGAATGGCTCTTATTTTACCAGGATCGGGGCGGACGCCGTCGGATCCTATGATGTGACCTAAATATGCTACCTCGTGTCTTAAAAATTCACATTTATCTGGCTGTAGTTTCAAATTGACTTCCTCGAGTCGTTTCATTAATGTAATGAATTTAGTTTCATGTTCTTTTAACGAGTGGGCGTAAATAACAATGTCGTCCATATATACGAAAAGTTCGTTGCCTTGTAGGCCTGATAACACGGTATCCATTAGTCTTTGAAAAGTCGCGGGCGCGTTTTTTAATCCAAAAGGCATTNAGTCGCGGGCGCGTTTTTTAATCCAAATGGCATTTTCTTAAATTCATAATGTCCGTATGGGGTAGAAAAGGCGGTCTTATGTGCGTCCTCGGTGGACATAGGTATTTGATGGAAGCCTGAAGCTAGATCTAGTATTGAAAAGTATTTAGAGCTCCCTAATTGATCTAAAATGTCTGTAATGTTCGGCAAAGGCTATGCGTTTCCAATTGTTTTTTCATTCAATAATCTATAGTCGAAGACCATTCTCCATTTCTTATTTCCCTGCGAATCAGGTTTTTTTAGTACTATCCATATCGGTGCATTGTAAGGGGACGTTGAGGGACTAATAATATTTTCTTCTAACAATTTACTTACTTGTCTGTCGATCTCGATTTTGTGCCCTGGGGTGAACCTATATTGCTTCGTGTGGATGGGTACGTTATCAATGGTGTGAATATTATGTTGCGCTGTGCTCGTAGCGTCAAGTTTTTCTTTTAGCAAATGAAATCTGTCGGTATATTCTTGAACAAGAGATTCTATGTTATTCTTTTCTTCCGAATTCAAGTGATCTAATCGCAAAAGTTTCAAGACTTCGTCAGCACGGTTAATTTGTATGAGACCTGCGGCCATCGTCTGCCCTCGGGTTTCGACGGCTCCGCGAATAAACGCGGTCCTCGTAAATTCCGGTGTCTGAGTTAGTTAAGCGTTATGTGTGTAATGTGAGCAAGGGACCAGAGACTGTCTGGTTAACAGTACCACAGGGGGGCTCCGTGCCTCGGCCGGGTCCGTCCTGTGTATCCAATGTGTGTATATCAAGAACAAGGGAAGGAGGAGGCATGTCTCCGCAAGATTCTTCCGTACCTCGGTCGGAATTCGCTTTGGAGCTGAGGGGAGTGTATTCGAGAAGCTCTACCGAAGGGATCAAAATATCGTATTCCTCCTCGGTTGTATTGAATAATCGTAGGTGGGCCTTCCCCTTGTTGCTAGTAACGATGGCGTTTCCAGCGAACACGCCTCGCGGTGTTTCGAGTGTAGGAATGTATCCCTGTTGCATTTCAGGGTTCAAAACGTTAACGTAAAATGGAATAACTGACCGGGGTTTAACATGAATTTGATTTGTTTCTGCGAATGGTATCTCAATATTTTCACAACGTATATTTCTATTCTCAAAATCGACGTTTACTTTATGTCGCTTCAAGAAACCTGTTCCAAGGATTCCGGGGTGGGGGATAACAAGATGATCTGGGACTACATGAAATTCGGTGGGACGTCCCAGCAAAGAAATCGTAAATGATCCTAAAGTTTCGTATGGTTCGGGCGCAATGCCTTGCAATATCAGAGTTCGTTCTTTATTCAGTTTGACATGCGGTTTGACAATATTACTTTGTAACAAATTTGCATCGGATCCAGAATCGATAATAAAAGTGCATGGGTCATTTAAATCTGGCGAAGATAGAATTATTTTCGGTATGCTACTCGGTACATAATTAGTAAGCTTTGATATTATTTTTCCTTCTGATTCGCGAATTGTACATTCTTCTGAAGCGGACGCTCCATGTGTTCCGCATCCCGGCGGGCGCCAGCTGTGACCGGAACGCGGTTCGCGTTTTCCGAATCGTTTCTACTCTGCGACGGTCTCGGCGTCGCTTCTAAAGACTTGCGATATGCGAGTTTCCGACAATCTTTCATTATATGACCCAATGTTTTATAATAGTAGCACGAAGAGGTGGCATTCGGACCTGACTGTCCGGGAAACAGGGGCTTGATAAAGGTGACTTTTGGTCTTTGTAACACTTGATTAGGGCTAGGAGGGGTTTGATGATCCGGCTTAAAGATGTCTCGACGCGGAGGGGGAATCTGACGGGGGACATAAGTCGGCTTTCGACACAATACTTCCGTTTCCATGGTTTTCGACACTTGAATTGCGCGCATGAAAGCTTCGTCTAAATCGCGCATTCCATGTATTAAGCCTTCCATTTTTATGCGTATTAATAATTCCGAAAGTAATCCGTTAATAAAACTGTTTAGTACGTCGCGGTCTATCTCTTGATCGGTATGCCAATCAAGTATAATCTCCGATTCTGTTTGAAGATCGATAATCGCGGTTCGTATTTCTTTAATTCGAGAAACGTAATCGAAAATGCTTTCGTTATGTTTCATATACGCGTTACCGAGTTCTCTTCTATACTGATTTAATGATTTATTAGGACCAAAAATTTTCTTTAACTTTCTTAACAGAGATTTGACACTAATAAATTCCGAACCGTCGATCGCAGTGTACGAATGCCCGTGTAGCTTACTTAAAATCAATTGCACAAGATAATGCTCATGTCGCGGAGGTATAAGGTCGAGCGCGCGTTCACAAATTTTGCTGAACTGGAATACTGAAATTCGTTCGCCGTCATACTTGGGAATGGAATCGGCGATATCCTTGAGACGTATGGGAAAGTAATCGTTATGGGAAACGGGAGAGGAAGCACGAGGTAATTCGAATGGCGTATGCTGTTCATTTCTATGTGTATACTGAGGCTCGTTGCTAGTAAATAAGTTTGATTGCGCATTTTGTTGCATGTTGGGGTCTACCGTAAATGGGGCATTTTGATTTTCCTTGAATTTATATATTTCTTGTCTTAGAGAACACGTTTCTTGCTGAAGGAAAGTTACCAACTGCATTGAACTGTGAATGGAACTTAATACTTCTTGCATGTCAACCGTTGTAATTTTACTCTTTTCAAATTCTTCTTGTTGTCTATCTAGTTCTAGTTGTTGCGTTTGAATTGACTCTGATTGATTTTGTAATAAACGTTTTTTAGCTATAATTTGTTCCGTTATAATTTTAGCTTCCTCTACCGTATAAGGGGCTACAGTAGTTCGATCAAATTCTGACGCGGTATCGGAAGCGGTTTCTAAGCGGGCTTTGGAAGATGTTCTTGACCGTGTGTTATGTGCCATAATTTTATGTGTGACAAGGGGAAATATAATTCTTTATAATACGATCTCACTGCGAATATCCACCAGTGTGTTGTGCCAAAAAAATTAACAATTTCGACGTTTTACAGGCTGTCTCTAGGGGGAATATTTGATAGGGTATCGGAAGCCTACCAACGGCGGAAACCTATCTCACCGCTGCCACCAATTTATGTCACGTCCTCGGGCCCTCGGGAACGAGAATGCGCTGCTCTCTTTTTGTTTTGAGCCTACCTGCATTCACCGGCAATAACCCGGGAAGGTTGAGAGCACCCGCCGTACGCTGGTAGGTAAATAGAGAGAGGAAGGGGGGGGGGGCTAGACAGTCAATAAGTGAGAATCTAGATGTTCTGATACTTATATTTTTATTTAAGAGTCAATTAATTCTCAAAGAGCCGTTATTATAATATTCGTTGTTTCGCTGAATTTTATGTGGTCCTCGGTAGACCTTACACAATTATTAACACAAATGGAGGAATTTAATTCGCTCGCGACGACGGCGGTGTACGCGTCTAATTATGGGACTTCGGCAGGAATTATATTTTCTGTAGCTTCTTCGATTAACGAACAAAAATCAAAATCGCGCTCCGGCTGTGGAGAATTAAGTACCGTCTCTAAATCATAAATGTCATCGGCCGAAGGTTTAACTTTAATAACTTTATTCTCTAGTATTTCGTGAAAAATGGTCGTGTCGCGCAGTTGTCGTATATACTCGTCTGATACGAAGATTCCTGTCTGGTCGGAGATAATTCTCGGTCTCCTGAGTTTAGCGGCAATACGAGCTCTCTTTTCTCTAATTTTACGTCCTCCTCGTCGTCGTTTAAGAGGCATTTGGCAATACGCGTATTCTATATTAGTATCAAATTTACCTTTAAATTTTAGGTAAGGCTCTCTAGGTAAATTTAAATTCATGCAATTTGAAATTTTTTAAATAGCATATATCGCTGACAAAAACAGATATTTGAGCAAACTCAACGGCATTTGAAAGATTGAGACCTATACTTTGAGATACTTTGAACAGTTTTTTGAAAAAGAAAGTTTTCTCCATGCTGCATGACCTCAAATATAGGCTAAAATCGCGTTTTTTGCACATTTAGGTTATAATATTTTGGAAACCTGAGCCAAACGAGCATTTCTTAGGCAAGATTTGAATTCAGTGTGTTAAAAACCTTCGGGATAGTATACCCCGGTTTCTCGTAAATGTTTTTGCCAAATTTTGTCGGCCTGTGTAATTAAACGTTTCTTGATTTAGAACTGTTTCAATTGGCTTGCAGAATTTAGAATATGAAGTTTCGAATTTAGAATTTTGAAAGAACTTTGAATTTAGAAAGAACATACTTATTAGACACTCGATTAGGACGTAATTATTTTATTTCAATTAGATAGGCTCTAAGCAGGATTCCAATAATTATCGTATATTATTTAGAGCTCTATCTGTTCACAGGATCACAATGCAGCAGTGGGATAAAATACAAGGCACTTCACACGTCTGGAGATTCGCATGGAATCGTGGTGTCAATTCGTATATTTCAAAAGTACAAGAAAACAAGACTTACGTTACGGACGGCTATTACAGGCTTGTGCGCACGCAGTTGGAACTCGGTATGAAGGCGGCGGAACTGGAACTCACTGCACCGTGGTTTAAACTTTTCTGGTTTGCCGGAAGCGTTTGTAAAAACTGCTCTGTTACCAGGGAGCTGACTAACTAGCCTCGTATGAGGGAGCGAGCCGCTCTAGAGAGAATACTGAGTGTCGAATAAATGAATATAAAAGCCAAAGAGTACTGTGACTCGAACTAATAAGAACAAAGTGAATAAGCCAAAATGCAAAGTAAAAAGCTCGAATAAGAATGAATAAGACTCGACTAAGCGACTAAGCACTGGAGCTACTGCGCGTGGGTTTATATACCCTCTGGCAACAAAGAAAGGGATGGCACCGGAGTGGAGGTTCGCGCCTTGGTAAAATTCTAAGAAGATCGGTGCCATGTCATTTTTGAATAACAAAGATAAGTACTGCCCGAGTAATTCGAGATTTATTTAAGTTACGCCGGGCAACTAGAGCATTCTAAAAAGATTGAGATATGCCCGATCGTTTAAGATAGCGCGTAATAATTTATTAATTTTTCAACTCGGGTCAATAATGATTTAAAACGTTCGACATTCAGTATTGCGTCTCTTAAATAATTTCTAATAATGAGTGTTCTTTTATTATGAGCTTACTTATGGTGCGGTGAATTTCAGTGTCCTTACAATATTTAATATTGTGCGAATAATGGCGATAACTATTAATAATATATGTATGGTTATACGCATTGCCTATAGAATAAAGCGGTGTATTATAATATTGTGTGTGTATCGAGCGCTCTTGATTATTAATTATAACGTTAATAAAAATGTATATAATATTGTTGTGTAGCTGTGTGCGTTATTAGTTACATTAAATTATATTTTGTATAGCGGCAGTGTAAACTTATAAAGAAAAATAATTTGGGATGCGGCGCCGATATATTCTAACGCGTTGAGTGCCGCTACAGTCACGGGCGGTTGGCGGTGTGCGTGCTTCCTATAGTGTATTTGTGTGTATAATTGAACGCGTGATGATGCGTCATCGCGGGCGAGACCTTTAATATTGTAATATAATGTTAACATATTTTATTGCTCTTTATAATAGGAGGATTGAAGTACAAGTTTCGATGGATATCGTCTGTCGGTGTATGTGAATTTAATAATTTATAACGCGTGTTTCTATGGTTGTTAGCAAATAAAAATTTTATATAGTACAGAGTATGAAATGTATAATGTGTGCGCACAGTATAGTATGGGTCGCGGGACGTTATGAATTTAATACAGTTCTTTTGAAATGTAACGCGTATACTTTTATTATTGATAGTTTAAGTTAGCACGTAACAATTAATAATTTATAACTGTGTATGTTGTTTTTGAATAAATAAAGCAGAATATTGAAATTGTTGAGATAATAATTTTATAGTTATTAAGAATATATATGTTTCAATTGATTATTACAATTATATATATATTATACGTATGGTTCTCGCGTTTGTCTATTTAGTATAGATCGGTTTCTGATAGGACGGTTAGTGTTAAGAGTATCGTCTTGATTCAGTGGGGATTCAGAAAGGTGAGTAAAAGAGGTATTTAATTGATACGGGCGCTGTGGTGTAGAAAGAGAGAGAAGATATTGTCGGTCTGCGTCGCGCTTGCGGTGCAGCTGTTGTCACGTCCTCGAGCCCTCGGGATCGAGAACGCGCTGCTCTCTTTTAGTTTTGGGCCTACCTGCATTCACCGGCAATAACCCGGGAAGGTTGAGAGCGCCCGCCGTGTACTGGTATATTTATAGAGGGGAAAAAGGGAAGGGGGGAGGAGAATTGACAGTCGATGAGTGAAAACCGAGATGTTACGATCGTTATTTGATAATTGAATGTTGGTTGACTTGGAACGGTTTGTCGTAGTTTGTGGGGATTAGAATTAAAAGTCTGAGATTTAGAATCTTGAAAGAATTTTGAATTTGGAAAATATACACTTATTTGACACTCGATTTGGGCGTAATTACTTAATTTCAACTGGATAGGCTCTTCGCAGAATTTCAATAATTACAGTACATTAATAAGAGCTCTATCTGTTTTTGAGATCGCGATGCAGCAGTGGGAAATAAAATAAGACACTTCACACGTCAGGGGGTATATTTCAAAATTATAAAAACAAGACTTACGTTACGGACGGCTATTACCGGCTCGTGCGTACGCAGTAGAAACTCGGTGTGAAGGCGGCGGAACTGGAACTGGAACTCACTGCACCGTTGTTCAACTTGCCTGGTTTGCCGGGAGCGTTTGTAAAACTGCTCGATTACCAGGGAGCAGACTAACTAGCCTCGTATGAGGGAGCAAGCCGCTCTAGAGAGAATACTGAGTAACGAATAAGTGAAAAAATCGAAGAGTACTGTGACTCGAAAAGTTAATGCTTGAATGAATGATCTCGAATGAATGCGTGAATCTTA
>NW_014555448.1:0-3511 GCF_001313825.1 Dinoponera quadriceps
ACCAGCATGTTAACCCACAATCATTCCAAGTAGAAGATAAGATTTATCTTCTAAAGGAACCTCAGAAAGGGAAACTGGGCGACCAGTACACAGGTTCGCATGTAATCGTAGAAGCCCTAAGCAATAATAACGTAAGAATTAGATTAAGCGATACGCGTACTAGAGTAGTGCATACAGATAAGATACGTATAGATAAAGCGCAACACCCCTCGCCCCTATTCCCCACCACCGCACCAGGCCCTTCCACCAGCACTGGAGCTATGCAGCTGGAAGACAGCAGGGACCACACATCATTTTAACACAGGCAGCGCAGCAGAATGGACCTCCTCAGACTCCTCTTAGTCACACTCGTCATGTGGATCGAACCAGGAACAACCCTCACTGGTTACGATTGCGGAGGCGAAAGCCTCAACATAACGTCTCTCTCATTAAGAGACATTGCGGAGTGCAATACCGACACAGCTGAACCTAAGACGGAAGAAATATATCTGCAACTCATGCAATTTAGCGATTTCACGCACACGGAAGCCATACAATGCCGTATCGAAGTCGACCGCACTATCTTCAGATGCGGTATGTTCTCCCATGTATCGACAGTCAGGAGGAAAACGCAACTACATTCGCGAAATCACAGGAGAAGCGTGCAAGAAGGCCCAGGACACCGGAACAATTATCATCCGAAACGATATCACGATCGATGAACTTAAAAGAAACGCGACAACCTCACGAAGCCTAACTCTCGTCGGCTCTCTGCAGAACGACGGCGCTTGTCAGGGATCAGTCTTTACGGACCCCTTTGGGACATGGGAAAGCGCCATAGTACAGGCGAGTATCAAAATAACGCTCAAGAACTTCATGATACCCATTAAATCAACATCCAAAGAAGTCATCCTTCCATCCGGTGTAAGGTGCACCGCAACGAATAAGGAATGCATGGATGTCGACGGCGCGAAGGTCTTCTGGGAAACCGTGCCGAAGGACAACTGTAATTTCGACAGATACGATATACTGTACGAAGGCATCGCACACAAGCTCACACCAGCTCCAGGACAAGACGACGGCCTTACCATATACACGGTAACTAACAGCGAAGCTACGTTCGCACTCGCCAAAACTTTGGAGTCCAACCTCTGCGGGTACAAGATCTCGCACACTGAACACCCGAAGCTATTTCTACTAGAGACATCGAGAGGAAGAAAGGAAAGACCAACGTTCAAAGGAAAGACCAACACCGCGGTGGATAACCTGGACATGTTCGCGTACGTTAACTCGAAATTCGTATACATAGAGAGACACATGAAAAATCAATTGACCAAGCTATACAAAGACATTATGCTACAGAAGTGTGCCTTAGAGAGACAAGTGCTGGAGAACGCCTTGTCACTATCATCCATTGCACCGGACGAGATGGTCCACAGACTGATGAAGGAGCCGGGATACACTGCGGTCACCTCAGGAGAAGTGATCTATATAATCAAATGCATACCGGTCACCTGCAAGGTCCGACAAGCGGAGCGATGTTATAACGAGTTACTTGTAACTTATAACAACGCGTCCTACTTTCTAACACCTCGCTCGCACATCCTAACAAGAGCGGGTACCGTGAGAGAATGCAACGAACTTCTGCCACCTATGTATAACATACAAAACACGTGGTATAAAATGATGCCGAGACTAGTGGAATCCGTCCCACCTCCAGTAATACAACCGTTGACGAAGCCGAATTGGAGGTACACCAGCCCTGTCAACTTTGCCACCAGCGGTATCTACTCGGCGGAAGATCTGGACCGCCTGAGGACTCATATAATGTTCCCCGTAGAAAAAGCAGCCATAATGAATACGATGGCCCATAGAGCCGCGGGAGGAAAAATTCCCGCCGGAACCATATCGCTTTATAACATGCAACACGAGGAATCGCTGGAGAAAATAGCGGAAAATGCGGGCACACGCCTCTGGAGAGGCTTCATCACCTTTGGTTCGGCCAGCGCAGGAGTGCTAGCCATCTTCCTAATAATACGTTTAGTCAAACTAATAATCGACTCAATAATCCGAGGATACGCCATACACTCCATCTACGGGTGGAGCCTATACCTACTAGGAGCAATTTGGAGCTCGGTCACTCACCTTCTCATACAATTAGGAGGGAGAAGAGAAAAAGAGCCAACACAGCAAGAAGAAGACGCCAGTATGGAAATGTTAGTGCAAACAAACGAACATAACAGTAACGAAATAAGTGGTCCCAGTGCACCTATACGCGAATATAAAGAACTTAATCGCTTCTTANCAAACTATAAAAGACAATCGAATCACACCTAGAACATAAGTCGCGTAGATCATAAATACACTACAAATTAAAAGCACACATAGTTCTAAGGCGATCACGCCTTCTTACAAATTATAAGCACACATAGTTCTAAGGCGATCAAGCGTATTCTCTGGAAAATGTTAGCACGATTAACGGCCAACATTTTCTTCATAAGGAGGGAAGTGTCACGTCCGACGCGCGTCACACCTAGCGGAAAATCCAGATCCTATTTTTTTCTTTCTTTTCCCTTTGCCTTCTTCTGTCGCTAAACATAAAATCTACGCCATCCCCGTAAAACGTTCCTAAAAAATTAAAATCGGATCAAAAACAAACCTAGAAACCCTAAATCTCTTTTCCTTAAAACATAAAACCAGCTTCATCCAATCAAAACACTTAAAACACCACTAGGACCAATCAGAATCCTCAACCCTATACCCTAGTCCTAGAAAAAACAGAACTACACTCTAAGACACTCGAAAAACCTCCTCCACCAATCAAAAGCCTCCTCCATAGTCCTCGACCAATCAGAACACACAACACTTATTCCCTAGAGGAATGTTACCAAATCTCCTACGCAACCAATCAAAACGTCCGACACTTATCACAAGCGACAATAACCGCCACCTACAACTCAACACCAGCCCCGTCCGTTGGGTATAAAAGAGGACCCCTGAGCCCCGAGAGTGCAGTTCATCCGCGGACGCGGTGCACTCCTCTCCAAGCACCAACCTCCTAACTCTAGGTAAGCGTTTAACCTAAAATTGTGTTTTGCGTCAAAATCTAAACTTAGAATATTTTCACCGAAATCTGACTTAGAATATTTCTGTCGAAATCTAACTTAGAATATTTCTGCCGAAACCTAGACTTAGAATATTTTTGTCGAAATCAAGACATAGAATATTTCAATCTCGTCATTCTCTAGTCTGAATCTTGTACTGTATTATCAAGGATTTATTTTTAGAATATACATATTTAACCAACGGTTTAGTATCAAATTTATACCACCTTTAGAAGTCCCACTCCGCTTCATATCAAACCACCCCGTATCGATTATATCCATTTTTCCTGACGTTGTTCACGAAGATCCTCCAACGAGAGCTCACCGGTGCCGGACAGCGGCACGCTCGTGCGGAGATCGCGTGACTGCCTTGATCTTACACACGAGAGCTCACTGGTGCCGAACAGCGGCACGCTCGTGCGAAGATC
>NW_014555449.1:0-1219 GCF_001313825.1 Dinoponera quadriceps
TTTGGGTAATGCTAATACCGACGGTACCGTAACTTTCAATCCTCATAACTCGAAAAGTACTGATTAAAAAAACGTTTTATTATAGCGTTTTGGAAAGCTCTCGAGGTAAGCTACAAGAATATGCATTGAAAAATGGGGGTTTCCATTAAAAAAATTAAAGGTGGCCTTCACATGATCTTCAAACGACTATCCATGGTCAAACCAATGACACCATCTTATGTGCCCCTCGAAGTCACAAAACTTTTGTCTGAAACATTTTTCTTTAAAATATCGCGTTTACAAAAAAATCGGGTGAGACGGGTGGTCTGGGACACCCTGTATATATGAAATTATTAAAATATATATATGANCCAATAAGAGCTTATTCGCTGGCAGGAGGTCAGTGATAAAGCGTATGTAATATTTGATTTTCTCAGCCGGATTATGTTTGGAATCTTTCCTACTAATGAAAAAATTTCTAGGTAAACGATCTGCCAATATCAATTATTTCCCTGGCACAAAATGGATTTGGTAGTTATAACGCATTAAGCTCATTATAATACATTGATATCGAGGAATCAATTCATCTAATGGTTTAAACTGTAATATTTGGACTAAAGGCTTGTGGTCAGTTTCTAGGGTCACTTTGATTCTAGTAATAAAATCCTCGAAATGCTCAGCCGCGTATGCTAGAACTAAGGCTTCCTTTTCAATCTGACAATATTTTTTCCGTTTTCATTAGAGTTCTAGATGCATATGCTATAATTTCACGGCCGTTATTTAACGGATTTTCTTGGAGTAAGGCACTATTTAGTCCATAACTCGAAGCATTGGTCTGGAGTATAATATGTTTCGTACTATCGTAATGAGCCAATATAAGTGCTATTATAAGTAAATCTTTGATCTAATTGAATATTTTCTGCAGTGGCTTTCCACATTCGAAGCAAACATCGTCTTTTAACAAGGAATTTAAAGGTTCTACTATGTGAGATTTCTTTGAGAGATATCGGCATATGTAATTCAATGACCACAGAATATCGGTTTATGTAATTCAGCGACCCCAAAAGCTGCATCAATAATTCCATGTTTTCTGACGTTGGAAAGTTCACTATAGCCGTGATCCGCGAGGGTAAGATTTCAATGCCTTTTTCTAAAATTACATGCCCTAAAACACTTATACTTGTTTAACTCCTAATATACGAGGTCTGTTCAAAAAGTATCGCGAATTTTGAATTTCCGC
>NW_014555450.1:0-78713 GCF_001313825.1 Dinoponera quadriceps
AATGAGTTTAAATATAACAAACATTGTATACGTTTTGTTTCGGAATTTAGTTACAATATTTCTTTTAGAAAACAAATGTTTGGTTGGAATGGACATAGTCACAATTGAGAAAAACTTTTTTACAACAATATAAAGGATTGATACATTAATTTGTAACTATACAAGAATGACTTCGATCTTCACATAACACAATAATTGTTTGATTAAGATAATATTTTAATTCAGTCGGCATGGCATCACTCTTATCAAAATTTAATTGAATTTTATGAGCATGATCCTCAAATGACCATATAGAGTTACTTCTCTTTAAAATTATATACTGCATTATCTATCATTACAACTTTATTAAGCTTTATCAACTTTCAATTAAAATAATGGTTTCGTGTAAAAATTATACATGTATAAGAAAAAATCAATTGACAAATATCTATTGTATCTAAATGAAAATCGATTATTTCTGAAATCAAATCGGAATCACCCATCCCTAATCTGTAGCAGTTCACTTTTTTCTTTACCGTAGTGAAGCTCTCCAACGAAAAAACGTAAATTTCGCCGGCGCTCAAAAAAGTCGGTCGAAAACTCCGTAACATCGTCAGAATAAGCAGCTTCTGTGATTTAATGGATGCTTCGTACCAAGAACTATCGTATCTGCAACGTTTCAAAGAGAGACGCGAGCTAACTGCAGAGAAAAGAACACGTAAAGGAATTAGATGGCTTGTTTTAGGTGAGTTATAAGACGATTGTCTTACATCTTGTCACATATCTCGAGACTGTGGTTTATCAGCTTTTGTCCCTCAAAACTAAGACAAAACAAATGGAATAGCTGACCCATCACGTAGAATATGTACCTGGACATTTCTAAACCACCGGCTTCTTGCTGTGTAATCTTGAATACAGAAAATGTGATATTTTAGATACTTGCGATTCCAGAAAAATTTTATAATAAATGAGTACATATACTTATAACAAGGTGCAGCTTAACGATATGACAAGTATCAATAATTGCAGAGCAAAAGGTATGGTAAAGATTTTTTCGACAAGTTTCACGAACCTGAGACAAAAAAATGTTGTTAATAAACTGTATACTCGTCGCTATATTTCATTATTTCTTTTTATATTATGTTTGATGCGGTGTGTCATTATGATTTAGAAATTTCTTGGAGTGAAATCTTACTGGAAACAAAACGAAAATATTCACTCAATGCGTCAGAGCGAGGAATTCACTCTATATGAATGAAAAGTCACGCGAATCTGAATGAAACAGGCACTCTATTTTTCGAGTGAAACTCCACTCCGCGAAGAAATTCAAAAATTTCTCTTTCACGTTCAACAACAACATACTTACTCTAATATCTGTCGATGCATGTGCACGAGATATGCGATTCTTTTACAGTAGGTCTCGTCTGAATCAGATTTAGTATTTTTCTCAGCGTTATTGTGAATGGTAAATAAACATTCGAAGCGAGATCTATAAGCAATTTGTACGACGTCGATTTCACGATTATTTCTGGTCGAGTGTATCATTAAAATATATTTTATAACGATGTGTTTCCTCGTGTCACGGAATTGCTTTCTTACCCGAGTATAGTGAACATGCAGCAAACGTGTTCGATATAGGTAACGAATATGCAGTCGTGTGCGACTATAGCGGTCATAAATATTCCGCAAGAGACAATAGCATATCCGTAAATATAAATCAAATATTGTCTAGTGTCCACAAAATAGTATGCAGGTATTGGTAGTAACACAGGGCGAGATTCGTTGAGCGGCATTAGAACATCGAGTATAGGTGACACAAGGCTTGCCGACGTAAACCCATACACCCCTAAGAAGCAATACGCTGCAAAGAACAAAATATTTTACGAGCAAAAGAAAGGCAGAGCAACGCATACACGAGCGGAACAGAGTTCTCATTCTCCGTGCTCACCTGAATAAATCGCAAAGAAACGTTTACAAAACAAAGCATGCGACTTGAATATTTCGATCTCCTCGGGTGTTTCCAATTCTTCCCAGTCGACGAACAAGCGTTCGATAAGACGTTTAATCTGACGAAGCAATTGTTACTAACACGAATTGTTACTAACGCGAAGAGCATACTGATAAATGCGAGTAAAACTGCTACAGAAATTAATGAAATGGTGCGTGCATCTTATAGAAATGGAGCACCAACGTGATCCAATATTTTTCGCTGTGTGCAAACGGTTTCATGATAGGCAAGATAATGATCAGAGCAACATTAGAAGTGGTAAAAAAGGGAAGAAGGAAGGAGGAATATTGAAGGCTAAGGAGGAGCAAAGTTATTTTCTCGTGAGTTTAATGTTTTATTAAACTATTCCTAAAACTTTGTAAACGTACCGTGTATATCCAAAAAGAATCCAAAATACGAATATTAAACAACATACCTTAGAACTATTTATCGAGAATGTGTACAACGACACGATGTTTACGATCGTGAACAAAAAGGTTGGCACGCACGTGAGGATACATTGTATATCTCTTTCGCACCTAATTTGGTACGCGATCTAAAACGTTCAATTAATGTCTCGCGATAAGTCAATCTCGGCGATTATATCGTTGATTTACCTGCGGAACGAATATGGCTACTGCGGTTATCGACATCAGACCGATACGAAGATATCTCGTTCTCGGCTTCAGGTACGGCCACATACCGGTGAATAGCGATAACTTTTCGACTAAACCGTAATGACGACTCCAGATGACGTCCATAGTCGTCGGAGAAATTCTACTGCTGCAACACTGCGCGGTCGACTAATTTCTGAATCCCCTTCTTCAAATGCAAGGAATGAATAAATAATGGACGGTAGGCCATACACGAATAAATAGGAATGATCGTAAACACCGAGTTTTTCAAATCGATTGTGTTGCAATTATGCGTATCGCATCTCATAAAAAGCAATGGGGAGATGAACGAAGACCTGTTGATTCCAGCCGAGTTCTATCAAAAATAAAGTAGACGATCCTCGTGCGATATTTCCTTGCACGAAACATGTCAATCAAAATGTATTATAAATTAGCGAGTACTTTCTTTTGAAAGCGACTACGAAACACTCTCTTTTCTCCGTGCGATCGGATATTGGGGGAACAAAGTGCAACTTGCGAATAATAAAGGGTTATCAATTATATCCGTGGCACAAGTAGCCGTACTGTACAGTTTTATGTGGCTTTCACGAACAAGGTATAACACGAAGAGGAAAGGAACCCCATTGATTGGTATACCGTCAATATACCAGCGGATATACGTTTAACAAGTTTCAGAGGGGAAGAAAATCGATCGAAAAATAATAATGCATTTCTACAAGAAAGAAAAAGTGCTAATTTTAAGTGAATAATTACTCCAGTACTCCTTAGCAAATTTTCTATTATGAAGATATACCCTGAGATTTGTACTTTATTTACAGTTTTATAACGCATATTCTGAATATGTGATTTTACGATAATGCTCTGCGAGGGAATTTTCACAAGTATTATTTATTCAAACGGCTCAGAGCGGTCAGTCGTTAAAATTGAACTCCAGACGAGAGGCACATTTTATATTAAAGTAGAAACTGCCGTCGAAGGCGAAGGTATGAAGATATCGTTTAAATAATTTCACGAGTTTAATCTTAAAATGCAATGATTTCACGTAACGTTAGCGCAGTTCTCTGTAGTAGATAAAGTTTGCCACGTTGTAGGATAAAGGTTATATTGTCGGTACCCAACTTTAACAAAAGATTACTTTTTGGAAACAGTCGGCTAAATTGTGGTTTCTCACTGAACGTATCGATCGGCATTTCACACGAATGATATAAATGTATGTTATTATAGAGAATATAAATAAGGACAGTTTTGCAGTTAGGATAAAGAATGCGGAATTGGTTTGCGGAAACGTAGAAAGAAGAGCGTTATATATTCTCGTCTTTTTCTTTTTTTATTGATTTCCTTTTCCGCATCCACGACAAATATTAATGAACTATAACCACTATCTTTTTCTCTCTCTTCCCAGACGCACAGGACACATTCCGTAGGTTATTTGTATCATCGCAGAATTGCCGGATGCAGTTTTAATATTGAGTGTGATTCTATTAAAAGGATGCGAGTACCGTAACGTACGACATCGAAGTTTGCAGAACCTTTCAAACAGAAACTGTCCGTTATTAAATGAAATGAAATTCCAAAACATCGTCCACCACGAGGAATCTCGTTTTACCGTGGTGAAACTCTCCAGGGAGAATACGTAAATCTTGCCGGCGCTCAAGGAAATCGGCCGGAGGCTCTGTATCATCGTCATAATGAGCAACTTCCGTGACTTCACAGGTGTTTCGTACCAAGAGCTGTTGTATCTGCAACGTTCCAAAGGTGTGCCAGCTAAATGCCTAAAGTAGCACGTACAGGAATTCTCAGACGTTACCAGAAACGAACGTCTTACATCTTATCGCGCATCTGAAGACTGCGGTCTATCAGCTTCTGTCCCTCGAAACTGAAGCAGAACAAGTGAAACAGCTGAGCGATGACGTAGAATACGTATCTCAGTAAATCTAAGATATCGGATTTCTGCGTGACCTCGAGGACAAAAAATGTGACGTCTTGATTATTTGCGAAGCGAGAAAGGAAACTTCGAAATAAGTAAATACATATACTTGTAATAAGGTACAGCTCATCGTCGTGATAATGATTAATAGTTGTATAGCGAAAGATATGGTGAAGGTATTTTCGAGAAGTTGCGCGAACCTGTAGCAAAGATAAGATGCTAAAACGTTTAACTTTATCATTTCCAAATGTAATGTTTTATCCGAAAACGCATCTCACATTTCTCCGTACACACAACGGGAATAATAATAATAATAATAATAATAATAATAATAATATACTCACTCTAAAGTTTTGCGATGCGTGTGCACAAGAAGCGCGATCTTCTTATGGTACGTATCGTCACATTTCACATCTTTGATCGCATCGTTACGACTACAAAATAAATATTCGAAACGATATCTGCAAGCAATTTCGCACATCGACTTTCCTTCTTGAGTGAATTGACCGGATACACGTTTACTTACACCCGAAAAGGTGTCTCCTTACCCGACCACAGCGAACATACTGCAAACGTGTTCGACGTAACTCACGAACATGCAGTCGTGTGCCACTAATCCGGCCGTGATTATTTCCCAGCTCACGACTGAATGGCCGTAAATGTAATAAAAATACTTCTTACTGTCCACAAAGTAATATCCCGGATACGGTAGCAGGTTTGGCCGGGATTCATTGAACGGAATAATGACATCGAGTATACGCGGCACGATTGACACCGACATAAACAAGTACACCGTCAAGAAGCAGTACACTGCAAAGTAGGAAGCCTTCTGGCAGAACGAAGTTTGCGCCAGGCAGTTTGCGCCGGTCGGCGCAAACGAAACGGATTATTAAAGAATCTTACTGGGATATAATATGGAAAATCGCCTGCAATTCACGGCATGCGATCTTACGATGTCGTACTCTTCGGGAGTTTCTAGCGTTTCCCAGTCGTTAAACAAGCGTTCGGTGAGATCTTTGAACTGACAAGAACGTCGATTAATGGCGCATTTTATTACGGCCCGTAAAAACGTACGACGATGAATGTTTGTAAATTCAAACGAACATTATTTCTCTCCACTTTTCTATCCACGGTGCACAGAGAAAAATAATCCAGACAGCAAGTTTTATACCGTTGCAGCGAATAAATGAATATATGGCGCTTAAATATTGTTTAATATTTTACACGGAGAAAAATAATTTGCTACCTTGGCAATTTTATGTTGTCGCGATAAAATTTGTCAGTTACTATATGAACAGCGAAGCAATTTGTTAAGAGTAATTATCATACGTTGGATTATCTTGCTGTAAGAACGTATTAATAAATGTAAGCAAACTCTATTTTGTTCCGGCAGTAAATTAACGCATTTTAAGAACAAATTCATCCAGTGGAATATTTCCTATCCTGGCAACTGTGTGAAGAAACGAAACGTATGTTCATATAAACACTTTTCTTCATAAAATAACTTTATAAATTAACTCCTAAAATATTGGAGAAGGTACTTGAGAAACATCTTATATATTCATTTATTTACGACTACGACATAAAATTTGCTGTCTCTCTAAATTTTTTTTTCTCTGTGTGTGTGTGTGTGTATGCAAACTCTGAAGTGAGAGAAACACAATTTTCTATATAATAATATACAGTACTCAGTCGCGGTGCTATGACTGTATATTACTCCAAACGTACTCTTTGAATGTTCAATTGAAACGTGATCACCTTCACCGCGGCTATAAACGTCGACAAATACGCCGTCATCGATAGGAAACTGCACTGTATATCTCCCTCGCACGTAAATTGGAACGCTATCTGGAAAATGTATCACTCTTTTTTTTTTTACAATAGGTCGCACCGGAATTTACATTGTGTCTTGCGCCTTCACTTTACCTCAGGAATCAACAGAGTCAAGAATATCACTGTTATCACGGCAACGCGGAATATTCTCGTTTTCGGTTTCAGAAACGGCCATAAGCCGGTGAGTAATGATAAGTTTTCCACTACACCGTAATAATGACTCCAACTGATCTCCATAGTTTTCGCAGACATACCGCATCTTCGATGTCGCAACGAGGAATAGAGTTGAAGAGCTATCTCCCAGCATACAAGGGGTGAATAAATAATTCACCTAGACGATACATGCAATTGCTGCCTGTACGAAATCCATCGCATAGCAATCGCGTGTGTGTCAACTGGCGGGACATGTTTTACATTCAATCATTAGCGACGCACAAAATTTTACAACTTCCCCCAGCACGGAGAAGGTATTGACTACGCTACTACCTACTATTGAATTATCTACGAAAATAAATATTTCTTTATGGTAGTGATGGATAATATTTGTCCATCTTATTCTTTTTTTTTCCAGTACATAATAGGAAGACGTGAAGGAAGATAAAAATGGAAAAGCAGTTGTGTTACTAAGGCGGGAGTGATACTTTTATCAGATATCTTTTTCTTCATTTCTCCGTTATACATTTTTTCTTCACGTTCAAAACCGACATGCTATCATGAGGTAATCTATTTTTGACCTTCGAAACACAGTTTTTCTGTTATTCGAGAAAAACTAGTCTAGCTAGTCGGTAGAATGGACCTGTTTGTGCTTATTAATGATAGATAACAGAAAAATCTGTTTATACGATTAGAAGATATCATATAAAAAAGAAAGTATGTTGTTTTATTTTCTTAATACAAGTTAAAAATGAATGTATCACTTCTAACAGAACATTATAAATTTTATTGAAAGGAGGAGAGTACTGTAAAGTAAGACATCGATGTTTGTAAAACCTTTAAAAAATAGAAAAACACTCCGTCAGTAATATACGACAAATGTCCAAAGTGACTTGTGACGACCCATACTTTTTTTTTACCGTAGTAAAGCTCTCCAATGAGAATACGTAAATCTTGCCGGCGCTCAAGGAAGCCGGTCGAAGACTCTGTATCATCGTCAGTATAAGGAGCTTTTGTGACTTCAGGGGTGCTTCGTACCACAAGCTATCATATCTATAACGTTTCAAAGATGCGAGATGGATGCGGAAGATATTTCATACAGAGATCAGGTAATTTCGAGATGAACCATCAGACGAGCGTCTTACATCTTGTCGCGTATCCAAAGACTGTGATCTATCAGCTTCTGTCCCTCGAAACTGAGGCAGAACAAGTGAAATAGTTGACCAATGACGTACAACACGTATCTTATTACCTCTAAAACGCCAGCTTCCTGTTGTGTAATCTCAAATACAAAGAGAAGTGATATTTTATATTTGGTTCGTGCATATTTGGGGAAAATTTTGTAACGTATAAATACCTGCAGTAAGGTGCAGCTCATTGTGATAATAATGATCAAAAGTTGTATAACAAAAGGTACGGTAAAAGTATTTTCGAGGAGGCGCGCGAACCTGTGTTTGGCGGATAAGAGAGAAAGACAGAGGAATACTAAGATTAAATCTTATAATTTCTCCAAATCTTTCTTCCACTACTCACTCCAAAGTTTTTAGATGCGCGTGCACGAAGAATGCGATTTTCCTGCGATAGGTATCTTCTTCTTCTAGATTTTCTTCTGTATCTCCCGTTGCGTCGTTCAAGTTAGGAAATAAGTATTCGAAACGGGACCTGCACAGATCGCACATTGAATCTGCTTGAACGAATCGAGTGGACGTGTTTGAACGTTTTACTCACATCCCCAGAAACTACCCCCTTACCCGATCACGGCGAACATACTGCAAACGTGCTCGACGTAACTCACGAACATGCAATCGTGTGCCACTAATCCGGCCATAATTACTTCCCAGCTCACTAAGGAATGCCCGAAAATGTAAAGGAAATATTTCTTACTGTCCACGAAGTAATATCCCGGATACGGCAATAATATAGGCCGGGATTCGTTGAACGGCAATATGATATCGAGTACAGGCGGTACAATGGATACCGACATGAACACGTATACCGCTGAGAAGCAGTACACTGTAATGAAACAGCAAATGTGTTACGAATAAGGATAAAATGGACTTAAAGCGAATAATACGAGTGATCTTTAGCGTCCTCACCCGGATAAAACAAAGAGAATCGCCTACAATTCTCGGCGTACGACTTCATGATTTCGTATTCCCGAAGGGTTTCCAGTTCTTTCCAGTCGACGTACAAGTGCTCGGTAAAGTCCTTGATCTGGCGAAACGTCGATCAATCGCACTATTTCAATGTCAAACAAAACAGGCAAACATCCGGAGGGATGTGGGAAAGCAACAAGGCGCAGGAGACGTTAGTTAAGTGTACAGGAAAAAAAAAGTTTGGTGACCAGACAATGTACAAACTAAGTGCGTTTTGGTTGAAAGAAACTTGACTTCTTATGAAGTAAACTCGATTCTTACATTGAGAGAAAAAATAAAATATAAGAGAAATAAAAATATATCAAAAAAATAAAAAAAAATATTCGGTGGGTTCTAATAAAACATATTTACTTGAATTTAAATTTTTTTATTTAAATCCTTTCATTTAAATATAGAATAAACAATCGTCTTCATGAACAGTTTTAAGAAAATGTGTATTTTCTCATTCGGAACAAACTTTTCTCGGTGTAAAAACATGTACAAATTAGTGTAAATAAATAGTGTACCTATCGAAGTTTTTTTTTATTTTTTGGATATTTTTTCTCTCGCTGTGTAATAAAAAATTCTTATTTCCTTCAAGCAAAACGCATTTGGTTTATTCATCGTCGGCTAAATTCAACCAAACTTTTTTCCTGCGTATTTCCACCCAAATGGACAATTTTTTGTCAAGTTGAATACCCTGTCACCGCGAGACATACTTTATGAATGTTCAGTTGGAATCCCCACACTTTCACCATAGCCACGCTTGTCAACAGACACGAGGTCATCGACTCGAAGATACACTGTAGCTCCTGCTTGCACGTGAATTGATGCGCTATCTGGAAATATCGTGAAACATTCGCGACAAGTCGCTGCCGATGAGGAAATTATGCCCATGAATTTACCTGTGGGATGAATACAGTCGAAACGATCAAGGTCAACAAGGTAACGCGAAGCAGCCTCGTTGTTGGCTTCAGATACGGCCACATGCCGGTGATTAACGATAACTTCTGGACGATACCGTAATAATAAGTCCATGGTACCGTAAAAGTGGTCTCCATGGTTTTCATAGAAATATTGCACCTTCGACGCAGCGCGATCGATTGAAGCCCGAGCCGGTAATTCAGATGGACATCACGTGAATGCGATATGTGCGAGAGTCTCGTGCGGCAACTGCGCGTGTCACCTCTTTTCACGATGGATAACATGTCCGCTCACTTTGACACGGTGACACTGATATTCTGCGTCATCGGTGATATTTTTTTGCGACGCTTCCCTTCACGTGAAAAGTAGCAATCAGAATGTCCGAGAAAATAAGTCCTAACGACGAGGAGGACAAAACGCTTTCCTTTCGCGGTCAGATATCAAGGAAACGCAACGTGGAAGTGACAACTGCGTCAACTTGCGCGAATGGTTTTTTTTCTATGTAAAGACTGCTCTCTCAGCTCTGGCAGTCTTTGACAAGTTCGTTCATCTTTACGTATATTGTGTTATGAGAGAAGCAAATCTTTCTCGCAAACATTCCCGACAAGAAGTATATGTATTGGCTCACATGTTCGGCCACACCGGATTTGCTTTCTTAGGTAAGAATTGCAAATTAAAAGTGAGAAATTTTTTTCTACCGCGGCGTTTCTTACATATTATAAATATCGCTGCGTCTTTCTTATGCAATACAGAAAATCGGTTCTTAATAACTTACGTTTGGGCTTTCAATTCGCTTTACTTTTCTCGTAAGCTTCACTTACCTGTAAAGCTCACTTACCTGCGCAAACCTCCGGAGGAGACTACGGAATCCGCATGGAGACCCACGGAACGACTGGTCGACGCCGAGATTAACGTCGAGAACGCATAACACAAGATTTGGTGTATAGGATATAGATGACATTTATTTAATTACTTTATCGGCATCATTTATGCTACTGAATGCTATACTCGTAATAGGTATTTATAATTATGTCGATAATCATGCGTGAGAGTCCGAAGATTACGTGAGGTCAGCCGCGAGCTTTACAGTCCGTGAACAGTGTTACAATGAGAGAGTGTGTGAGAGAGTGAAAGAGAAAAGAGAGAGAGAGAGAGAGAGAGAGAGAGAGAAAGAAAGAAAGAGAGAGAAAGGGGGAAGAAAGAGTATGCGTATGTAAATTAATTACAAGGGGGAAGAAAGGACCGGGAAAGGACGTCGCTCCGAATACGAGATGCGTTCGAGCGAATCGTCGACCACCCACGCACGCAATCAGCCCTCGAGCGCGATCCCTCAGGTCCGCGAAGGATCGCGCGCACGAGTCGGCATTTATATCTACGTTTATGTTCATCTCTCGTCCGTGCCCTTCGATCGCGACCGATGTCGGGGTGGTTCGCTCCCTCTCAATCGCAACTCGCGTAGACTCGTAAACGAGGCGCTTAACCACTATTCCGCTTTCGATCCTTTCACCAGAGGGTTTCGCGCTTCGCTGGAGAGCTGAACGCTGGAGAACGTCGCGCGGCTCCGGATATCATCCGCTGCTGCGTGTCACCTCGATCGGTTAATCCGAATCCACTCGTTTACACAGTGAAAGGGTCTCAAGCGCGCGCTCCTACGACGAGGACGTTGCTCTATTTTACACTCGCTCGCTTCCACGTGGGTGTCTCTTTCTCGAAACGTGTGTATGTATGTGTATATATGTATATATATACGTTTATATATACATATACATATATTCTTAAATAAAGGGTAAGAAGGACGACATAATGGTTAAGTCCGAATACATACATTTAAGAGAACTTAGCGACATACATATACAAGGGCGTGTGTAACATAAGGTCTCATCGAGAGGAATGGCGGTCTATACTCCGGTCTGCGTCGCCTGTTCGACAGGATCAAGGAAACTCGAGAATCGAATCATCGACATTCACCTCCGTCGCACGCTCAATCGCTCTCGGTTCCCCCCCGTTAGACTGTGTCGCGCTTACCGCGTCTCGAGCGAAACCGTGAGAAATCCACACACTCGCGCATTCGACGGAAAAGAGACGGAAAAGGAAGGAGCGTGGAAGGTGCGGACAGTTTCAATAAATATCCGCAGGACGCGTCGTCGTGGGACATCGTGGACTTAGCGCGCGAACGTCCGCCCTCCCCCGATATTTAAGGTGGTGGAGAAAGAGAGACAGAGAGAGAGAGAGAGAGAAAGCAAGGCGATCAGGATTGCAATCTCTCGCGCGTTTTCTCTTATCTCCTCCTGAAAGGTCGCGAGATTCTCGAGGGACAATGTATGTGTCTGTGTGTGTGTCCATCTCGCGAAGGGAATGCGATACCCTCGAGACACGGTGAGTCTCTCTCTCTCTTGACATACAAACATTATATACATGCATAATTCATGATTAATGATACTCGGGTGAAATTCGACGGACTTATACAATATGGTAATTTCTCCGGCCACTGTGCGATATCGTAGTCAGGGTGACAACGAGGATGTCGCTGGAAAGCTCGACTCCTCTTCGCACGCCCGTTCAAGTCCAATATTAGCTCCGTCGAGCCGTTTCATACAGTTTACTGACCGGCAATATTTCTCTTCTACGTAATCGTGTGTCGCGGTAGCGGTCGAGAGGTGTCTCAGCAACAAGCCAATTGTCAGCCGGTATGCGAAATCGTCCGCTGGGTCGCGCGACTGGAGACCGTCAGGAGTGGAACGAAGGTGCTTCGTCGGGCTTTCTCGGGGAGGAACGCGTATAAAATCCGATCTCGTGTACGACATCAGTCGAAGATCGCGTCTACTAGTGTTGCACTCAAGGGTCTCCCCAACCCCGATAAGAGACTATTGTATTGCTAATATACGGCGGCCCGGCAATCGTTCACGACCGGTTACAAAGCAGCGAAGAAGAAGCGTTAAGACTCGGGCGTGTAATCTCGTCTTGCCAGCATCCCGTCTCGTGCACCAGCGTGTACAAGTTTATGCGCACTAGTATACAAATATACTAAATTACAGTCGGTAACTTACCTGGCAAGATACTGATACAAGAACAGCGTATCTTGTAAGGTAATAGCGATCGTTGTAGGAAAAAAAAGCTCTCTCTCTCGTTTGTATTCCTGCGCCTGTGTGCTCTCTGATACCGTTTTATATATATATATATATATATAAAAGGTACTGCAAAACTCAAAACCGGAATACGCGCAGGCGAGACCGCGATTCTGCTCGCGCGAGCAAATCTCCGCGTCCTCGCGGGAAAGTCACTCGCCTTAGCGCGAAGGAGGTTGTACGCTGTGTGTACAAATAAAATATAATTGTCGGCTGTGCGCGCGAGCGGAAGTAACATCTCTCCTCTCTCTCATGCCTCGATTCGACCGACAACACATAATATAATATAAAACACCCCGCTAACCGTACCTGTGCGTCCGCGTCTATACGGTTCGAAACACAAACGATATCTCCGATCATGATTAGAAATCGAAATAAGTTAGTCAAATTAAAACCGCAACGCTACAATGTACAATATAAAAAGATATCACAATACACGTTTTCCTCTCCTTACTTCCTAATTATCGTAATTGCCCATTGTAATAATATAATAACTCTTATCTTTTATGTATAATCTAACTGTATATATATATTTCTCGAGATTACTCTCTATTAAACGTACTAAATTTACGATTAAACTATACATATATATGTCGCCGGCAGCTCGATCAAACGCGGCGACGGCGGCGCGGTTTCCATTCGCGCGCATGCGCGGAAGCGTCCCGCGACTGGAATCTGCGTTTCGCGCGAAGGTCTGGCGGATCAATCGCGGTTACAAATCAAACGTCATCCATGCGTGACTGCAACGAGAAAAGTAGTCGCTGTGGGCGAGTTCCCGCAGCAGCGCGCGAGTGCTTTGTAACCGGTTACGAAGAGCGGCCCTTTCTCCCTTCGAGCGAAGCTCCCGGAGATCCGTGACGAGACGATCGCATGCCGATAGGATATCGTACGGTATAGAAACGAATTTGGTCCTCGATCGTGACTGAATACCAAAAAACAAACAAAAAGACGTGTGTAACTTTCGCCCTTTTTTCGCCTACGTGGTCGTCTTATTCTTTTCAGCCGACAATGACGGCTTTACGTATCTCTTCCGGTCCTTTTATCATATTTTCTTGATCTCTTCGATATCGGCGGCAACGTCGTCCACGTCGATCGCCGACGAACGCGTCGAAACCGAGTTTTACGACGATGCTCTCGACAACCTCTTCGTACGAGCGACCTCCTCTTTCTCCGAGGGTCAACGGACCCTCCGCGAGACGTTCGGGGGATGAGAACGCTCGTACCGGGTTGCAGCGGGTTACAACGAGCGAGCGGGCGAGCTTCGCGGCTCGAACGGTGAGCATGATTAACGAGCTTGCCCGACTTTTTCCGAGTTCCAGTTTTCGACCGAGCTCTGTTGTCTCCCCGTCGAAAACTATGAGCCTCGATTAATCATGCTCCACTCCGGATGACTCTCGGGTTACACAAAGCTAAGAGTGTACTCCCGACGAGAGACACGCCTCGCGCACGTCACAGTGGAAAAAATAGCCGCGCGAAGCGGACAAGAACCGGGAACGTCGTTCGTTCGTTCGTTCGTTCTCCGGCGGTCTTCGAGCAGAGGCAATCGTTCCGTGAACCAACAGGCAAACGCGGAATATCCTTGGGTTCGCGCGGAACGAACGACGTTCGCGTAACAACTGTTCGAAAAACGAACGTCGGTCGGCGTGTAAGAGTCGCGCGAGATCAATGTTCTCTTTCTCTCTCTGTCCGTCTCTCTCTCTCTCTCTCTCTCTCGTACTGACATCACACGGCCCTCCTCTCGCAACATAAAGGACCGATGCGTAGGAGGATCGTCCTTCCTCATCGATCAACACCGCGCTCGGAGAGAGAGAAAGAGGGGGGAGGTAGAAGGGAAGGAGAGGAAGATATAACATAGAGAGAAATGGTGCGACAGAGCCGAGGATTGCGATAAAGAGAGAGAAAGAATGACGGATATTGATAGAGAGAAAGAGAGAGAGGGAGAGGGAAAAATTGATAGAGAGAAAGAGAGAGAACGCAGAGGAGAGAAGGAAAATGGTTCCACGGCGCGGGACTGAAGGGTGTATGTGTGTGTGTGTGTGTATTCATATGTATGCGTGTATAGTAGGGGGATAGTTATCGGACTAAGGAAGAAAGGAAATCGATTCATTATCTATTAAACTGTTAANGTCGTCCACGTCGATCGCCGACGAACGCGTCGAAACCGAGTTTTACGACGATGCTCTCGACAACCTCTTCGTACGAGCGACCTCCTCTTTCTCCGAGGGTCAACGGACCCTCCGCGAGACGTTCGGGGGATGAGAACGCTCGTACCGGGTTGCAGCGGGTTACAACGAGCGAGCGGGCGAGCTTCGCGGCTCGAACGGTGAGCATGATTAACGAGCTTGCCCGACTTTTTCCGAGTTCCAGTTTTCGACCGAGCTCTGTTGTCTCCCCGTCGAAAACTATGAGCCTCGATTAATCATGCTCCACTCCGGATGACTCTCGGGTTACACAAAGCTAAGAGTGTACTCCCGACGAGAGACACGCCTCGCGCACGTCACAGTGGAAAAAATAGCCGCGCGAAGCGGACAAGAACCGGGAACGTCGTTCGTTCGTTCGTTCGTTCTCCGGCGGTCTTCGAGCAGAGGCAATCGTTCCGTGAACCAACAGGCAAACGCGGAATATCCTTGGGTTCGCGCGGAACGAACGACGTTCGCGTAACAACTGTTCGAAAAACGAACGTCGGTCGGCGTGTAAGAGTCGCGCGAGATCAATGTTCTCTTTCTCTCTCTGTCCGTCTCTCTCTCTCTCTCTCTCTCTCGTACTGACATCACACGGCCCTCCTCTCGCAACATAAAGGACCGATGCGTAGGAGGATCGTCCTTCCTCATCGATCAACACCGCGCTCGGAGAGAGAGAAAGAGGGGGGAGGTAGAAGGGAAGGAGAGGAAGATATAACATAGAGAGAAATGGTGCGACAGAGCCGAGGATTGCGATAAAGAGAGAGAAAGAATGACGGATATTGATAGAGAGAAAGAGAGAGAGGGAGAGGGAAAAATTGATAGAGAGAAAGAGAGAGAACGCAGAGGAGAGAAGGAAAATGGTTCCACGGCGCGGGACTGAAGGGTGTATGTGTGTGTGTGTGTGTATTCATATGTATGCGTGTATAGTAGGGGGATAGTTATCGGACTAAGGAAGAAAGGAAATCGATTCATTATCTATTAAACTGTTAATTTGGTCTCGGGGGTCCAACGACTCGTGAAGAGTTATTGTATGAAATAATCGGGGTGATCTGAGTCCTTTTCAAACCTCTTCGCCTCTTCCTGCATGCTCTCCTTGATCTTCAGGATGGCCGCCGACTCGGTCTGATCCTGCGAACCAACCAACACCAGGCCGGTTACACGTAAACGGTCAGGCGAGCCCACCAACCTTGCCCAAGTTCCGCGCAGCGTCTTTCACCGGCGAGTTCGGAGAACTATCTCGGTCATTTCGTCCGGCGTAATTTTGACGCGGAACCTAGTAAGAGATTGCGACCGGGGCGCATGGACAGGGTGAGAGAAGAACCACACCCGGTTCGCTTCAATGTCTCACTAGNCGGCGAGTTCGGAGGACTATCTCGGTCATTTCGTCCGGCGTAATTTTGACGCGGAACCTAGTAAGAGATTGCGACCGGGGCGCATGGACAGGGTGAGAGAAGAACCACACCCGGTTCGCTTCAATGTCTCACTAGGTTGCCGCCGACGAGGAACGTCATCCGCTCCGTCCGACGTTGCTAAACTCGCGAAAGCCACACGGAAAAGAAGAATTCAGTTCTCGCAACTGAATGCACGGAGGAAAAGATTTCTTCGGGCTTAATCAGATTTCCTGAATCGAAGGAAATTTCGAATGGAACTTACAACTAATAGTCACTTGGAATAGAACAACAAACGAATGTTTGATTCGACAAACAAGATTGCCTGATTTTTCACACAATATCTTTACGTCAAATAACACATTTCTCTGGTATTTTCGTCCAAACATTACAACGATTGTCACAAGCGGTAAATTATTTGAAATATGTAACACTATGTTAGAACAAAATCAAAGAACTTCCTTTTCGCTTCGGTGGAGCAATTTTTTAATATACGATGAAATAATTTTTTTTTTAACAAAAACGAAATATTTCCTCTAAATAATACTGCTTCTTCAACATGGTTTACTTTAGTAAAACAACATTTTTATCCAGAGAAAATTTAATATTCTAAAATTTATAATACATATTAAATTATTAATGTTAATTACGTTGTTTGTATGAAATAAATTCAAGTCAAACAAACACAAATATTAAATCCAAAGAAACCTTATTCTCTGTACAAGGATCAGATGAAAGCTCGGTGAGAAGAAACGAAAACTCGGTAACGAGAAAGGAAAACTCAGCGACGAGAAAAGATATATCTCCGTTACCGCGACTAAGAACACTCGTGTGAAGATTTAGCCGCATCGAAACTCAGTTGAGACGACCAAGAGCAGTTGACTTCAGAATAGGAACTTCCCGTTCCTACGACCGAGTTTTCGTTTGATACCCGGGCAATGGAAAATTCAGTTACACTAACGGAATTGTTTTTTTCCAGAGATACGGACAAAACCGAGAAGTCCCGCGAAACAATCTTCCCAGCCACGCACGAGAACGCTGCTGGCCGGTAATTACGCGGCGTTAATTGCGCGGCGTGATGGCGGTGCGTCGTGAAGGGCCCGGGCTCGTGAAACAAAAAAAGACTCGAAGGAGAGGACGGAGGACAGAGGGCACTGGGAGAAACGAAATCGATAAGATTTCGTTCGAACGGGGGATCGAAAGGATTGTCGGTCGGTACTGTTCTGCTTAAGGGTGCTCTGACCCACAACACATGGACGTTACGTAAGATATAGTGAAGCCCGTGTCGAGCCAAAAATAAATCGAACAACAATAACGACGATATATAACAATGATGGCATAACGGAAAAAAAAAATAAATAAAGAGAGAGAAAACTCATTATCGCTGCCTGCCCCCCACGCACGCACGCCTCACCCGACTAAACAATAGGTGATATGATGTATTATAGTGAATAAAAAAAAAACAGTACTATAGAGAAACTCGACGTGTTGTCCTTCAATACTCGTACGATTTTTTTCCCTCTTAGCCGGAGGGATTCTTTCGTGCCCTCTGAATTTTCTTTTCTTTTTTTTTTCTTTACTTTCTGACTCCCGATACGATCTCGCAATCCATCAATCGCTTTGCGCTTGACGACGCATCCATGTGCTACAGGTCAGTACAGGCTAGTACTATATACAGCTATCGTTCTGTTCTGACGCGACGGTTCGTTCTTGCGTTACTCTCGAACCGCAGAGAGAAAAAATGCACGACTGGCGGCGTTTGAATGAAAGTGTGCAACATCGATCATGACAACAATGTGTTCCACAGCCAGCGATAGGTAGTGCAACGATCGGTTTAGTAAAGTCTCGCTGTGTTTTCTTTTTGGTTTTTAGTTGAGTAAAAAAGAAAAAGAGAAAAAACAACACTGACCGTTTTATCGGCTTATGGAACAAAGCGACAATAGTGAAACACAAGTGGTACGCGTGTCTATGTGCGTGTATGTACGTGTGTGTGTGTGTGTGTGTGTGTGTGTGCGAGATTAGCACAAGTGCAAATACACGGAGACAGATAGTTATATATAAATACGACAATAGCCAGCACCCCTCGGATTGAACGCAAATATAAAAAAGAAAAACGCAATAGTCTCAGTGTAACAGGATTACATTTATTGTCTCGATCTCTCCCCTGGCTTAGGCATATATTAATTACGTTACGTTTAAAACCATTCGTCGATACGTTCGGCGGCTTACAACGAGCAGTAATATCAAGTAAATCGGCATCAAGGGTACCAAACTGTCCACTATATCCGCGACAGAATTTTTCGCGTCACATCCGGGCCAGAGAGTCAAGGAGCAAAATCCGTCTCTTTTTTTCTTTCTTTTCTGTCTTTTTTTCGAGAAACGCGCTCGGGAAAGCCACTTGGTGCGTCGTGAAAAATGTCGACGTGGCGACTGAACGATTGAATCCGAAATCGGCAACCTCGAGAGTCACGCTCGAGGGGGAAGAGGAGGAGGGGGGAGCTTCGTACCCTCAATGCGCCGCGCTTTCACTGAGCTTCCTCCGCTCATTTGACTGTGGTACATCCTCGCAAATGAAAAAAAGGAAAAGATTATATGCGACTCCAAGCGTGTCTTTCCCGTGTGTGTACGTTTTCTTTTCTCTCCGTTTGACGTATGGGCTTTAACGGCAAGACGTAAACTCCGGGATATCGGCAAGCAGCACGCGCTCCGCGAGAGGAGGCTATCCTGCAATATTTCTCACAACAGGACGGCGAATATCTCTCCGCAGTCGATCACAAGTCTCAAGCTAATTAGAAGGTAGACCCGTCACCTCCCACCCGCGTCAACTCCCTATTTGCGATCGCGACGACGACGACGTCGTCGCTATCTACAAGATGGTACACATCGAACTTTCAATCTACAACGACCGGCCGATCCATCGTGGTAGACAGAAGATTCGTCAAATTCTATCTATATCATATATATGTATATATATATATATATATATATATATATATAAATCGTTATATCGCTAAGTCTTGTACTCGAGAACATCTCGTAACAATAAATACTATATAAAGCAAAATCGTAATGTTTTTTTTCCTTACAAACGAGCACCCTGTGTAATTTCTTACAAACGAGCAACCTTCTGTGCTTTCTTTCTTCGGTTTGTTTACTTAACTTCTTTTTGTAAGTAACAATCTGTTAAGCCACGATCCATAGGCCGAAACGAAAGCGTTATAACCCAAAGTACGTTCACAGCAAAGTAGCTCTTGTGACAACAAGATGAGACATTAAAAAAAAAGGACTTGCAAGCGTCTTGCCGTTGATCCCAAAGCATGCACTTGCGCATACGCACATTCTCTCTCTCTCTCTCTCTCTCTCTCCCTCTCACCCGCATTCTCTCCCTGTGTATTTCTTTTTACATAATTTTTCATCGATATATCTCTCGGCACTATAATTTAATTTAAACATAACTAATAGCAGCACAGTATAGTCCAGTACTGACCTATAATCATTGCGGACGGATGGATTCCGGGAATCTCGCTTCAACCTTCATCGCACATTATCTTCCGTTCTTTATCTACACTCGCTCTTTAAGGTTCAGTACTCGCACGTCTACGTATCTTATGTTCATACAAAAATATTAACGTTTGCATATATATATATATTTATATATATATATTTTTTATATGTATATATAAAATTTTTCTCTTACTTTCTCAAAGTACTTCGTTAAACCATTTGCAGTGAATCATTCGCCTCGCAATACTGCGTAACTCGAGCTGTCGAATTACCGGGGGAGGGGGATCGCCGGGGAATCTCGCCTATATCATTACGTAATCCGATTCAAACAGCTCGCGTGTGTATATATATATATATGTGTATGCACGTGTGTGCGCGTGTGCGTGTGTGTGTGTGTGTGTGTACGCGCGCGCGTGTATGTGTGTGCGCGGGTGTGTCATAGGCAAAAACTATGACCGATTAAATTTTCATGAGTATTCGTTGCTCGAGTCGAACAAGCGTCAACGATTCAAAATAGCGCAACGTACCGCGCCTTCGTGAGATTTCATCCTACACAGGAATATGACGGGTATGAAAATTGAGCAAATAATGTACTCCGTGTGCACCACATGCGAGGGAACGAAACCGGTCGAAACTAAACACGAGCGAGTCGCGTGAGCCACACGTTGGCTGTTTCCTCGAGAGATTTTCCGTAAGAGAGATCAGATATTTTCAATATAGGAACAATTCTTTTAGTTACAGCATTATTAATATCATTAGCACGGACGATACTTACGCTACTAAGGGAAAGCGATCGAGACGCGACGGACTCGCGTCTCTTCGCGGTATCACTGTAAAAATTCAAGTGTGTAACTTCTACACATTTACGTGTGTAAAATCGTAGTCGATTATCACGTATTTTTACGCGTGTTATTTTGCTCCGCGTTTCACCTGTTATTTCACCGCAGTCAGTTGCGTACATTTTGCACGCTCCAATATTAAATTACATATTTAAAAAAGTGTAATTTACGTGTAAACATTTTCTGTTTCCTCTTGCAACCTCTTCCAACAAAAAATATGTACCATTAATTCACCATAAACATACTACATTTTGTGGATGAAATCTTTTGCCTTTTTCAGATGTATGTATACTTTTATAATAAACTTATCGTATTGTAAATTTACATATAAATAGAATAAAATAAGTAAAAAACTTTGTTGATATGCAATCGTTAATAATATTTATAAACCAATATATAAAAAGAAAATATGGTTAACGTAATTTAATTAAGTAATCGTCCGATATAATAATCTTTACATGAGTATTAGTTGGCATGAAATACGTTCCGTATCTTATTTAAATAATTGTTATTGTCTAGAAAATTCGGCGTTATTTTTAATTATAAAGAAGATTAAAAATTAGTTACTAGATTGGTTAAAGAGAGAGAATCCTTAACGTTTTTACAAAAAGGAAAAAAATGCTACGAATTTCCCCCTTAACTTATAATATACATTTTCCCATAATGACACAAAACTCAGATCTTATAAAGGACTTGAATGTATAAAGTTGTTTTATATATGTACTTATTACATTAATTAGAAGTACACACTCCTTCATTTTTCCACATTTTACACGTATGTATCGTATTGTACACACACAAATGTGTAATTTTACACACACCGTGTATTGACTGTACACTTGGATTTACAGTGATAGAACGTGAACCGTGTGTCATCCCGAGACGCGGTTTAGGACACTTTCACCGAGACGACAATGTATGAAAGACTATCGGAGATTCTCTGAGGCGACGCGCCCGCAACTTCCCGTCGCAACCAACGTCGGTTGTCCGTCAAATCAGCAAAGTCGAGCGTTCCTACACGTGCGCGCCGACACTCCGCGAATCAACGGAAATCGGGTGATTCGCACGTTCTCGCAGGTGGCAACGTACGCATGTGACATTGCAATGCTAATGGCTGCAAGAAACCATATAACGCGCGCAGACTTGGCCCCGGTCGGGAGCGAATTGTGAGCAAACAATGGAGGGACTCGGTACTCGAGCTTGCCTAGACTGTTCACCTCATTACAGAGTCTCGCGTTCGTTACAGCGGAAAGATCCCAGCCGGGGATAGATTTTTCCGCGAGTTCAGACTCGTCAGTACAACTTTTGCTGAAACAAACAACGCGCGCATGCCTACCTTCGGCACCCAATCGAGAGATTTCACTTCTTCGAAAAACGTGTTTTCATTTTTCTTTTTCGCGAGACCGAACGCGCGACACATTCTCAACTGTCCTCGGGCAATCATTCTCTTACCTGCTACGCTAGTACGATTTACGCCGCTAACTCTATAATGAGATGACGAATAGACCAAACACCGATACAGAACCAGTAGTGTGTTCAGACGGGATAAGAAACAAGAGCGTAAAAATCGATTAATAATTATGCAATCGGTAATCACAGTAGCAGGGACAATTATATACGTAATATATATATATATACTATACGTGTGCGTCGTGTGCGTGTGTGTTTGTATGTGTGTATGTGTGTGTGCGTATTTCGTGTACAAGCACGTGTTCCTTATGTAAACAACCTTCTGTGATTTTTTTCTCAGGCACCTTTGCTTACGAGCTAATTGTCAAATAAATATAAATAATAGAAAATAATCTGACAAATCTTAATTAAGGAGATTAGGTAGCTTCCGTTATAGTAAAGTGTAAAAATAAGATCCAAGTATAAAAAAAAAAAAATGGGAGAAAAAAAGAGAATAAAACCGAAAAAAAAAGTTACGAGAGCAAATACATCTAGTCTTGCAACTTTCTGAGTATTTAGAGAAAGCATATACATAGTGTATATCTACGCGGTGAGGCGCACCGTGTAATTGTATCTGTCAAGTATCTGCGCCGTTCCATAGATTAATGCGATAGATGAGCGCTTAAATGTTAATACTCTAATCGAGCAAGAGCAATCGATAACGGCCGCAGTCGTTGTTAAACATCGCGTTCGGCACGATTGTCTCGAAAATTTCGTTTTCCTCGTTCTACCTTGCCACGAGAGAGAGAATTGACTGTCTGCTGTACTGAAACTGTACGAACTACATGCGCCAGAATGCACGTGGAGCACGTGAAATGCAGCGAGTCCGCGTACGATGCTTTTCCACACTACGTGTATAACCCGGGTAGAGTCTACGGCATCTATGAACTCGGGGCTGGCTCCAAGGCGACTTGACTTTTTAAAAAAACTGTCGAGAATACAGAAGGTGCACGTACGTGATTACTAGTAACACTCTTCGACACACAAGGAACACCGCGACGCCACCACTTCCTCGATTGCATCGAATCCTCGCGGAATTTGCAGAATAACTGATGAGGACTAATTGATGCGTGTGCCTCTCTTTCTTTCTTTCTCTCTCTCTCTCTTTCTCTCTATCTCTCTATCTTTCTCTCTCCCTCTCTCCCTCTCTCTCTCTCTTGCCAACAGAAACATTCACTCCGACTGAGGCAGAATCTCTCAGCGAGCGTTTTTTTTTTAAATAAGGCACGTGAAAAAGCCTCGACACAACTTTCTTCACTTGAGACACCAATGGAAGAACGTTCCGAAAAATCCAGATTGTTACCGAGTTGTTGCTAATTTGAAACGCCACGTTGAAATTTTTCATGTGACACACACACGTCACAATATCGTGCGGAACGAATATTTTGAAATTTTGCCGTTGCAAATCGGGAAACACAGATTATTTCCGGATGAATTTGTGAACGTCAGCATGCGCCGAGAATAAGCGCGACTTCCGCCTCTCAAGCACGAATCTTCCTTGGCAAAAGATCCCTCTCGTACACATTTGCAATTATTGTGCAAATTAGCGAAGTTTCATGAAAATCGGAAACGACAGCACCGTGATTATTCCTTTGTCAGACGCTACCGACAGTCCGATACAGTAACATAAGATTAGCATGTAAAATCGTTCACGCGATCCGAAGAAGAGGTCACGATTACTTTGTCGTACGAAAGTAATTTGGCACTTCTTATAAAGCGCGCAGTAAAAACTCAAGACAAACACATCGGATGATCGAATCATCGGATTCGTGTAATAAATGTTGCGTACCAAGTGAGAGGCAAACTCTGTACTGATTAACGTTACGAGTCTCGTCATCTTTCTGCCCACTTTATAATTGCATCGTTAGACATACGGTTAGTGCGATAGTAGTTAGACGCTTATTTCACAGCGAGTACAGTTATGACAATATTAGAATGCGAACAAGTGTGTGTGACGCTGATTATTAAATTTACCAGAGAGAAAACCATGACGCGTGATGAGACAGAACACCTTCCGAGAAATTTGTAAGGACAAATGATACACTGTAAGGAAGCATTAACAAGACTGTCTGAGCAAGGCTAAAGACAAAATCCCTTGAGAACGCACGACTGAACCCAAATTACTCAGCGAGATACGTGAATGTCCGCCGTAATTGATAGAAGCGCTTGTGGCTGTTAATTGAGATGATTAGAAGGGCGATAAGTTGCAACGTGGATCCGTATGACGCGCGCACGAGGAGGACGACCGCAGCAAGCGTTGCGCGAAGAAAACCGCGATCATTTCAGATGGTCCCCGAAGATTCGGTTATCGACGGGATCGACAAACGGAAGGAGATACTCGCCGCACGATACAGATCCACAACAACACGTCGAGTGACCATTAGAGGAAGTTGTTAAAAGAACCTGGTATGCATACTCACATTTTCGCCTGGAGCTCCGAATCCACTCAAATTATAATCACCCATTCCGCTGCCGCTATCTTCCCGTGGTGTGCCGGGGCCGCCGTTCGCTGGGCTGTTCTTCATCCCGTCGAGACCGTCGCCGTTTAGAACCGGACCCATCGTGTTAGGACCCATCGGTCCCATCGGGCCGCCTTCTGGTCCGCCACTCATTGGAAAGTCCTAAAACGTATCGACTCTTAATATTATTCTCGTCCGCACGAGTACTCGAAGCGTCAATTTATTTCTTCTCTCTCTCTCTCTTTATCCTGATGTATAGTAACTTGCAGATAGAACATACAACTCAGCGGAAAAGAATGACAGCAGAGAGAATGTAATAAATATGACGCGACACGTGGTAATAAGTTGCGGTAACGACAAGATCAATTGCGAAACTTACACCCGGCATATTTCCTCCAGGTACAGGCTTCATCATGGTATACATATTTTCTCCTCCGCTATTGCTGCTGTCTTGTGGGCTAGGCATGATAGGTGTACCAGGTCCTGGCGGACCTGTTGTTCCAGGCGGCCCTCCGTAGTTACCCGGTGATGACGACGAGTAATTCATTGGCTGCGTGTCACATCGTAAAGGGACGTTAGATCGTTCCGTTCTCCGCTTTGAAGGCGAGAGGAAACGTACATCGATATACGGAGTATTTATGTCTGCCCATACCGTGGATGTGTTTGGTTGCCACTGTTGTCTGCCACCCGGAGCGGCCATACTCATTGGCGGCATTCCAGGACCTCCCGGCCCACCCGGACCCAAAGTGCTATTAGGTGGTGGACCTCGCATGCCTGGACCGTAACTCCCGGGACCCATGGGACCCATACCCGGTCCTCGTGGAGGGTTCATTCTCGGATTCATGGGGTTCATTCCTGGCGGACCTAGGATAGGAATCAGAGTTCCGTACATTCGCTCGTGGATGCGAGGGTGTTAACTTTGCTCTAGTTCTATGTTAATGCTAACTGCTAATTGCGACTTCTGTGGGACCGACGATAAATCGCAGGTTTTTGTAAACTCTAATGGACTATCTTGTGTATAAAGTTTGTGCTCTATCGTGTGTACGATGATAACAATTGAGTGTGCGCTCAAATTGCCCGAATGAGTCATGCTTCGCCAAAGTCGAGATCGAGGTCGAAAGCGGGTGGATGACATGCTGGTCAAGCAACTGTCACCACACAAACACAGTGAGGAAGCTCATGCTGAAGATAGAAACAACACTGAATACAGAATCGCGAATTGTCAAACTTTTGGAAACAAAAATTACTTCCCGTTAGCTCCGTAATGTGATATTCTTATAAGATTTGTTTAAAAGCTCATCCTTTGCTTACTTGATAACATATAGTCGTTATATAACAGATTGTAGTTAAAACAATTTCTTTTTGTAAGAACACACAACACAAGCAATATAGTTTTAATAGTGTTCAAGGAATGTTTGTTAAACACAAATGTGATTTATCTTTTCCGTCCATATATGCAGTATAATTTCGCGGTGTGCAAATATTTTTAGTCGGTATTAGATGTTCCTGCAGAAAAATACATTGTGCCAATAAATCTGTGAGATGGGCTTTTTTCATCATTTAAAAATATCTGTTGCCCCGAGAGAATCTAATGAATCATGCATTCGCACACACGTACACTTGGCGTAAATATACCACGAATATTTTTCATATGATACACTTTGTACACGTACTGCACTCATTAGAGGCCCTTCTTTGATGAAAAATAAAGAAGTTACAAAATTAAAGTGCTATCAAACGCATTCTTTGTAAGTCGTATGGCCATTGTTTCTGTAAAATTACACACATCCTTGGTTTAACACACTTAATTGCGATTGTCATGCTGAATGCTAGTTTCAGATGAGCGAATTATATTGCAAAAGAGCAAAGCCAGTGCAATTACTTTTATGAAAATGGAAAAAAAATCTTAGAGGCAAGGAGGAGAAAAAAAATTAAAAGTTAGGCTCGACTAAGTCATGTAAGTGTGATTTGGTTGCTGGGTTGCTTCCTACCTTGCCACCCTACAAATTCTCCAGCTTCGCCTGAGGAACACAAGAGCACACATTAGTACGGCAGGTAGGTAAGGTCAGTTTCATGGTGGTAAAGCCTAGTTATTTTGCAGTGGTATAGCATATACTGTTCATTTTCGGAGCAATTTTTAAAACAATGGTAAATTATGTCACGACCACGTGTTTAACGAACGAAGTGATATAATATATATTGAACATCTCTAAGACAGTCATTTATGTAAAAATCGATATATACTTCAGAAACAAAATATTCTTCTGCGTAAGCTACATTTCTACAAATTCAAATTACACAATAGAATATCCCAACAGGCATTATCGCATACATTATAGTATAAAAATTACTCTCTTTTGAACGAAAAGAAACATACAAATTATAAAAGCGTATCAAACGTTTGATAAGATATATATTCATATAACAATTACAGAAATTGACTTTCTAGCAATCGTACACAAACTACACCACTGCTTGTAACTAGACAATTCAAAAACCAATCCACTCCACATCACAGCAATCCAATCCAATTTAAAATATTACTTATTCGTTTGTTGCTGTGTGGTTTTTGGTACGCATGCGTCTATGCCATTCTCCTTTCGCAATTTTCGTTAATGCCAGAAAAAAGTAATATAACGCTGGCATATTAAATGATCTCTCACCTTGCCTAGTAGGATCCATACTATTTGGCATCATTGGCTGTCCCGGTGGCTGTGAGAAGAAAAGAGATATAAATAATTTTATAATAAAATTTGTAATACAATTTCGCATAATTTCAAGTGAAATAAACGATTCGAAAACAGATGGAATACAAATATACAATCTATTGTTATATTACTTTACATATTTTTATATATTTTTATACTTTTATATATATATATATGTGTGTGTGTGTGTGTAAAGATACTTTTTTTTCTAACGTAAGCTAAGATCTATTCAGACATTTGTTTCGATAAACAAATTAACATATTTTTATCCTTACCCCATTAAAGTCATTTCCCATTTGTGGCATACGTACACCGGGTCGTGGTCCTGCCGGATATCTGGGGCCCATAAACTGTAACAAAAAGTAAACTCTCGCCATATCAATCACGTAAGAGAAAGGCTTGCAAAGAAATTTCCAGATGTAAATCAAGTATTTATAAAGTGTAAGTCATGATTACTATACACAGAATTGACTATAGATATAGTATAAATACCAGGCAGCCACAATAAGCAATCCGTGAGATGATAGGCCATAAAAATATGCATTTCAATCAAGTTCATCGCAGCACATTAGTTGGTAATATCATTTGCTAAGGTGCTTTCTGACAAACTGAGAATATGTCAATCATTTATTGTACGCGTTGTACATATATATAACATGTCGACACGGTAAACACGAGGAGGAAATTGAGACGATATCACTAGCGACGAAGGTTAGTAGTTGAACAAGTTTCAGCTGTACTATGATATGGTGCGATGACACAGCGGAATAAGTGATTCTTCATGAGTGAGAGTGTATGTGTTGAATGAGGCTTACCTGGGTGGACATCATCTGCGAGTGTGGGGGCGGGGGTGGCTGGGGGTGCTGGGGGGATGGCTGTGATGAGGGGTGTGTGGGCGGAGATGGTCGCATTGTCGAGTTGTTCTGCAACAAGCAACGCAAACGACAGACATGTAGCAACACTGCGATCCAGGCAACAGCTAGACTAGAAGGCTCGGGGATGATTGTGTTAATACTATGTCGGTCAGAGCATTTTGAGAGTTACCCAGAAGTTGTAATTAGGAAAATCTCACTCGGATGACGTCTCAGACCGCCGTACAGTAAAAGCTCGTTTCTTTCTTTTCGTAATTACAACTCGTGCACATGACGAAAAATTTCACTAGATTGTGAAATGAGACATACAAGAGTACGAGAAGATGCCAATCAATTAGAAAATGTACAACACTGTAGAACGTAAAACGATTTTGTCGGAAAAGTATGATGATGACTCCTAAGCATTACAGGATAACTATATTAAAAAGATATATCTATAGAGAGAAACCGCATTGCTTACGCACTGTGTAGCACTTTATCTTGATCTAATCTAGTAAGGGATAGAGGTATTTTATGACAAGCGACGGATGCATGATTTTTCTGCATTTTCCCTTAATATCCATATATATATATATATATATCAAATTTTTATATACTTTCCTATTTCTCTCTCATATAAATAGTCGATGCAAATATTACAGTTATCATATGTATTCTTATATCAACAGTATAAAATATAATAAATATATATTATTTGTTATGTAAAAAAAATATAAATAAAATGTTAATAGAATATTGAGGATGAGAAGAAAACGACTCACAGTCTGTCCCTTCAATTGCAACTAAACTTTTTTAAATATTATCATCATAAAAGTATCTATCGTACAATTGTGAAATTATATGTACATATTTACACATTTTATATATTCTGGAATTGTATTGTTTTTTTCGAATTCTTGTCAAGCGTTTGAATTAATATATAATTTAATGAAATCTGTCAAATTAATAACTTCCAAATAAAATGAACAATTCGTGAAACTTTTGTGAGAAGAGACTAGACTACACTCTAAGCAGGCTTTCATGTTAGTTATCCCATACATTCTAACGAGTATAACTTAAGCTGGCTATGTAACCCAGTGAAATGTCAAGACGTATTTCGCAAATGCAGTATCGCACAAACAGCAATATATATCTATAATATTTTTACATACCACTGTGTAACATGACCAGCGCAAAGTAGCACACTCGTCATACAATATGCTTATTGTACCACAGTATTGGTGCTAAATGTACTCTAACATCTATATAGTCCTGTTCTCGGTAGAATTTCTAGATTTGCTTTCTTTTTATGCGCCAAGGAGATGAGACAGTGAAAATGATACAAGAACGCACATACAAGTATTAGATAGAGAGCGGAAAGAAAGTAAGTACATATATACAGTATAGACAAGCATGACATAAGAACGTCTTTAGAATGTACACTTGTTTCAAAACGAATTGACCATGACTACGGCTGGTGTGTACATTTACTGGTAACACAGGGATACACGTTTATGTTGAATAAAGACGTATCATATAAAAGTGTATAATATAAATAATTCGTCTTCTAAAATTAAAAAAAAATATATATATATATATTTACGGAAATATCAGTTGTGACAAATGACCTATTCACATGTAAAGTACTTAAGAAATTGTCATATAAATGGACAACAATTATATCTATCGATAATATTCAAGTTAAACATTAACATATTCTCTATTTTTGTTTAGGGACTTCCTGTTTCTTCTTGATCTATATCTCACGTTAATTAAAACAAAATTCCTCTTTATCGCTATTGTGTTACATAATTGTTCATGATTAAATTGTAGATAATAATAACCAATCAACCAGATTTGGTTACGGTAAGTTAACTCTTGTACTGTATTTTATGCTTTGAATCAAGTGTAAGTTTTAATAAACAAGAACTATGCATGACAATGATAACAGATACATGACTATGTATATATACATATAAATGTACTAGATGAATATATAAAAAGAACTAGTTCGTTTTATTCAAAGCGTTCGTTTTAATTCTCCCTTTCCAAAAATTCTAGTGTTTTTTCGTGCAGTCTACTAAAAAAAAAAAAAAAAAAAAACTAAAAANTGTTATAACGGAGATAAGTCGAATTTTAATCAATTCTCCAGCCTATTGAAAACTGGAAGAGATCCTGCTAGTGAATTTTGCAAAGACAACACTTTAAAGAGCAACTGTTCTGAATTTAAAACAAATGCTAGTAACCCTTTCTTTCACCATACACTCTGCAAGTAAAAATCGAGGAAAACGAATGGTATTGAAACATATGAATGTTATAAAACGAATAGAAACTCACGGGGAAGAAAGCAGGAGGCATAGGACCGCCAGGCATTCCATCATTAGGCGCCATTTGACCGATTGGAGATGGAGCTGGTCCAGCATTCTGCAAATAATTTGTAGTTCCTGTAGTTGATGACAACTCTTCCTCTCCAAAAAGAAAGCTTTACTAACGAACATTATACTGTCCAATAATATACAAGAATAATCGAAACTCGCAATGCATTTGAAATTGCGCTAATTATTACGCAATACTAATATATGTTAGTATGCGTTAATATACTCTCTACGCAGAAGAAAGATTAATATGTACACAAGTCGGCATAATGACCTTAACGCCGTAGTAACTGCGAGTTTCATACGTATATGTGTAAATACGTACAGTCAAAAGTCGTAGTCACTACGTGTTAAGACTATCATACCGCTCTCTGTACGTGTATTTAACTCAAGCGTACACATCAATTGAGCATAAATCTGTCAACGTACGTGGGCAATGCCATTGACGTTGTAAGCACTGTTCACAAATCCCTGGAAACAGAACATTTCACATAATATCCAAGGTTTTAAGACAGTCAACGAGGGACTGAATGGCAAGTGTCAGTGCGTAAGTGCCAATGACAAACTCCGAAATACAGCACACGTAAATATATATCAAAAACGCCAGTGGCGTAGCTGAAGTAGGCTCCAAAAAGTGGGCTAAATTGTTTGGTACGTGTCTACAAACGCTGAATTTAAGATTTTGTCGCCGATACTCATTGTATACTTATGCACTAACGCATAAGTTACAAGCGATTAGTGCATTTACTACATGTAATCCACTACATGTCTCAGATCTACTTACATAATCGTGAAAAGCTTTGGCCTCGCTGCTATGTTCACAAGTGTCTCTTCTCTCCGGTGCTGCACAGTACAAGTCCCAAAAGACACTGTGAAAATATTTCACGATTATTTTACGTCGCACAAATCGCTCCCGATCACTCAATGGCGATTATAGCACTTTCGCGAGACTAAAAAGACACCGATGATACTCACCACCACCAAGAGTGCAGAAATCCAGGCGGTTCTCCAAGTGTAATGTTTTTCTCCCATCGGATCTGCACAATCGAAAGCAATATTGTAGCACAAACGACACTCAGATAATACCTCGAAATAACAATAACATGAACGCAGAGTATCGTAACGCATTATTACCTCTGAAAGAAAAGTCTGTGCTGCCTTTTGTGCACCCACATGTAGCAAGTATTCATACACATAAAGGGCCAACCTGAAAATAAGCGTAACATGTATGTGAGCGGCGCTGGAAAATCAAGACCGTCAAAAAGAAGTCTCCAAGGTACCGCACATTACACACGCGCGAAAACGTCGAAAGGACGATAGGATACGCAAAATGGTAGGCGCATTACGCGAATGACAATCGGTGCGCGCGCGCTGGCCATTTCTTTTTTTCTCTTCCTGGTTCTTCCTAGAAAACCCATACTTATAGCGCGAGACCGCCTTTACGCTCGCATTTCCTTACGGGATCGTCCGGTAAACGTAAAGTTAATGCCGACTTTCCCCGCGTAGGCTGCAACGCGGTAATAACGCATCCGACGAACGCATTGCTGCTCGTGACGGGACCGGCTCGGAACGATACAAACATGGCGCGGAATTACGCGGAGAGGACGCGCGTACTGACAGCACGGATCAATCGTCTTTGCGTGAAAGCGGGTTACGCGCCGCGAATCTCCGGTAAACACAACTTCCCCGCCGGTCGTATCGCGACTTCTCGGACTGGAGAATTCTTCTTTTTTTTTTCATTTTTAACTTCCATTCCTCTCCCAATCGCGTTGCTTGACGACCCGAATCTCTCTTCGTTGTCCGCGTCACCAACGTGGCTGTACTTAGATGTCTGCTTAACTTAAGCTAGATTGCACTTTTTGCCTTTGGAATCAACTGTATAACATAGCGTTGAAGGGAAAGAAAATAAAGTTCCAGTGCGTAGCATTGATTCAGTTAAAACGAACAGACCTTACGACATGTAACTACAAGTGCAGACAACGATCTGCTCTGCCGATCGACCAATGGGATCGTTAATTTCCGATTTGTTCGCCAGAATTATAATCATTCAAAGAGAAGCCGCAAACCGGAGTCGACTGAACGCGGCTTTTGTTTGCAGCAATCAATTACATCGGCAATTTTGACGGATTAACTTCGTTCAAAGACTTCCCGACCCGTCTTAAATAGAATCGTAAATAAAAACGGCACGAAGAAAGGTGCAACCAGAGATCTGCTCGTTTCAAACGCACATTCTGTTTCTCGGGCAAATTTTCCTTTCCCTCGCCCTGCCAATAAATTTCAAGTTTTATTTCACGTACAAGACAGGTGACGCAGATAGGTGACGTAGTGCGGATGAAAGAAATCTTACGCGACCAGACGCGACTTTGCAACATCACGGATGTAATAAAGTGTCAAACGACAGAAACTGCATCGCCGATCGCGGTCGTTAGGAGCGATTTCGAATTACCGAATGGCTACTCCGATCGAGGTCACTTGCCGGCTAATTAACTATAGCCCAACTTTCTAAGGGAGATCGCGGGAGATCGGCTAATCCCCTCGTTTCCAACGTCGCCTTACACTTTCAAAGTGTGCTCGCGCGGAGCACCGTTTCGCGCCATTACGACGGCCCGTCGTGCGCGTAGTACACACACACACACCAGGTGTCATACATATATGTATACCTGACATTGCAACTACGGTCACTCGCGCGACTTTCAGCCTTATACGCGTACGCATCGGATGTAAAGTCACATGAAACTCCGAGCAAGTGTGTTACAGCATACACGACGCCAGGTGTACGTACGTCCGTCCGTCCGTCCGAGAGTTGCGTTGAGATTCGAAACTTCGAAATCGGAACGACGCGGCCGCTCATGATGGACGGCGTCATCCCGCGAATTCGCGTGAATTCGCGCGTTGACTTTGCCGCGCGGACGATCGAGCCTTTCGTATGTCAAGACTCGAATCGATCGACAGGGGGAGGGAGGAAGGGGACCGGGGGGNGGGGGGGGTATCGTGACGTCCGCGAAACGGGAGAAAAAGAGACGATGGAAAGAACACAAATCGACGGCTCATCGGTAAACTGGATTAACCCGACGAACCGGGTTCTCCGGTCGCGATGTACATACGATCGCGGGTACACGCTTCGAGCAAAAAGAACCGGTGAGCGGCGGCGGCAGCGGCGAGGGGGGAGATCCGCGGATGTGGAAGAAGCGCGAGGGGAAACGAGGGGAGGGGGAGGGGAGTCAGGAGGATGCACGAGAAAAATGGAGTTACTGGGCGATCAATGGCCGGCCGGAATTTTCACGACGGCTCGCCGATTCTTCCTTTCCGTTGCCCCCCCCTTTCCCTCTCGTTATCGCACTCTCCGCCGCCGCCGTCGCGCGAGTGCCGCCTTTTTTTTCCTCGTCGCGCGCTTCCTACGCACGATACGTACTTTTCTCTCGCTTGCGAGTCCGAGGGCACCGACGACCCTTTCCCTTTCGCGTACATCGTCGTCGTGGTGGCCGGTCAGTTCTTCCAACGTAAACACAAGCGCGCCGCCAAGTTTGCTCTGAGAGCGCGCTGGACGGCCGAGTGAAAAGAAGAACGGCAGATCGGGTACTGCGCGCGTGCACACGTACGCGCGCGCGTATCCGTGTGTTCACCGCGCGCTATCGCTCGTTCTCTCTCTCTCACTGTCTCACTCTGTCCCTAGGGCGACGGTGTCTCTTCAACGTGCTGCTGCCGCTAGTCGCTCCGCTGTCGACGACGTGCGACTCGTGTCGAACGAAATACGAACGTACACTCCACCGAGAAAGGTGCGCACACTTCGGTGCGCTCGCGCGTGCGCTCCCTCTGCCTTTCCGTCTGTCTCCCACTTTCTCTCTCTCTCTCTCTCTCCTTTACCCCGCCGCTCTCATTCTGTCTCATTCACACTCACTCTCTCGCGCAGTCACTGCCTCTGTTCCACTCGAACTCTGTTTCGCTCACTGCGTGCCGAAAGGAGTCGCGGGAGGTGAGTTCTGTCTCTTTCTCTCTCTCGTCCCACCGGTCTTATCCGCTCACTCGCACGAGACGAAGGTCTTCTCCGCCCCGCTTTCGTCGCGTCGCGATCACGACACGTCGCGTCACAACCGTAGCGAGGTGTCCGACTGCTGCGCGCTATTAGGACGACACGATGTGGCGTGCCGCCCGTCGTGTCGTCGCCGATTCAGGTGCGTCGCTGGGAACGTCTCGGCGTTGTCGCCACCGTCGTCCTCATGGTTTTTCCACCGCGCTTCCACCTCATGCGACCGCCGTCACTCTCCGGGGCACTGCGCGTCCTCCTCCGTTGTGCTTCCTATTGTCTCCGATCACTGCACTGCCGCGTCGGCCGACCTCTCACTTTACCCCAAACGCTCGCTCGCTGTCGTCGACTCGTCCCGCCTCGCCTCTTGGACTCACGCCGCCCATCACACGGAAACTCGGAGACACCGCCGTATCCGATAACGAACGCGGCCCGTATCGCTTTAAATCCCGATCGCGCGTCCCGGTCGAGCCGTACGCCGCGGCTCTCCCTCTCTCTCTCGTCCTCGATAAGTTTCAGCTTTTGTCGCGCGCGCTGCCCGAGAGCGTCTCGCAGCAACACGGGAACGGTGTATGTAGTGTAACGTGTACGCGATTCGCGCTATCGCGACACACGTAACGAGCGCGCACGTACGCAAGCGCGCGCGTACCACGCACACCCGAACAGCGGCGAGACGACCGGGACGACTGAGGAAGAAGGGAGGAACTTACCGCTCGTGTAAACACGAGCAAGTTCGGAAGTGTGACTCGTACGGAGTTCGTACGCGCTGCACGACACACGCAGACGAGTCGACGGTGGATATATACCTGCCTCTCTCTACCTTCCTACCTCGTCGCATTTCGTCTCGCTCGCTCGTGCCCGCTCCTCCTTTTCCCTCTACCGCTCAGGCGCCCGCGATATCGATGCGCTATCTTCGTCCCTCGAACAGGCTGGGAGTGGTGCGCGCGCATCGCCGTTTGTTATGTCAGGGCCGCACGAACGAGGGGGCGAGCTCGAGGGCCCTCCTTGTTCGCGTCTCGGGAACAAGATATTTTTCCTTATCGATGCGAGTGAATCGATTTTATCGCGCCGCGCGGATAAAGCGGAACGTAAATTCCGAGAACGGGAATTTTCTTTACTCGAAAATTTTTCGCAGATGCATTTCGCTATTAAGTGAATTTTTCATCAATGCACGATTCCATTAATTTTCATTAATACTGCGACCACGAATCGGTGAAAAGTTAACATTTACGCATATTCGAGGGGTCGGGTGACCGAAAACCTTCGGAATATTGTAACGAGGACGGCAACGATCGTTGTTTGCAACTTATGCGGCAGCGCGGCTGCACGGTGAATTTGAGCTCGACGAGAGAGATCGATTGACCTGCGCTTCGTGCCTGCGCTCAATCGCAGCCTGGACAACCGTGTCCCTCTTGTTAAATACTTGACGAAGTAACGATTCTCGATCCTTTTGTGCTTTCCTGTACAAAAGGTGAAAGTACCTTTGTCCGTTGGTTTGACGAGTCATTTTAGCAGGAAATACTTCAAGTTAAAAAATTTCAAAATTAACGCGAAAGAACGAGCGTGGACGAACGAGCGTCGTGAGGCGCGCTAGTGGTGACCGCGGAAAATAATCGCGATTTCTCAAATCGTCGATTAGATATCCCAAGGCGAGTTTGCAACACACGTTGTTTACGTGCGTCAGATTACACGATGACGAAAAAAAAAAAGAAAGAATGCTGTTTGACCACGCTCGATACATTGCTCCTTCGCACTATATAATTACGATACGCTCATTTCTCAGCCGACCTTGCCTTATTAGCCTCAGAAGCTTGTCATTAGTAACAGCAACAATGTAGCGAATCGCCACAGGGGTGAGCGCATAAATCCTAGACGGATCCTCCTGCAATTATACCGATCACGAGAGAAAGAGCTCTTTTCTCTCTCTCTCTCTCTCTCATCGTGCCAAGCACCGTTACAGAAATCGGACATTTCCCGTGCTCTCGGCGATATTTGCCACGGCAGAGGAAATCTCGGCCGCGAAATTCTCGCGCACGCGGTTGCATATTATGCGGAATCGCGGTGAAAAAATTCGCCGATATTGGGATAGGTCGATACGACGAATTGCAATAAAGGGCGCAGGCGTAAAACAAGCGAGAAATTATACGCAACACGTTGGCGGCACATTGTTGAATAAAGGACGACGAGGCGCCGAGAGAAGTGAACGAGCGGGGATAGGGGAGGAAAGAGGGGGAAGGAACGCGGCGCGTTTGAACCCGCTTTTGGCACGGCACTGACCTCGTCTCGGCGTCCGATTGGACAGCAACGGCGATGCACACAGAGTGTGCACACACCGTTCAAGTACCCGCTATCGGCGTGCGTACGTCGACAAGCGTGGAAGCGAGGGAGGAAGCGAAAGGGCCGCGACGGGTGAAGAGAGCAGGGTCCGATTATGCCCGAGCGCCGGCGGACACGTCCGACGTGAAATAGCCGACAATTGACGCGATAGAGAGTTTGGCAAGAGGAGCGGCGGGCGAGAGGAGACACGCTGTTCTCTCGGCTGTACCGCTTCCCCTTTTTCAATTTTATCGTGCGATCGACGTGCACATCGCCGTCGCTCGGCGACGTCGCTATGCGAAAACTAGACGAGAGAGAGAGGGAGAGAAAAGGTATCCGGTATAATTCTGTCTTCCTTCCCTTCTTTCGTTTCTTTCGTTCTTTCTTTCTCCCCTCGCTCGGCCACGACGGACGAGACAAATCGCGCGCCGATTCCCCAAGCCGCCGGGAAATTAATCGAGACCCTCGGGAGGTAGAGAGACGGACGCGAGATAACTTGAGATCGTGAACGTTTACTTCGCGTTACATTGTGTCGGACAGCAGCGGGGCCTACGCTCGACACAGTTGTCGCTTCTCATACCTGCGCGTCTTCCGATGCACACACGGTTGCCATCGCGGAGAAGCACGTCTCTCTCTTTCTCTCTCTCTCTCTCTTGCGTACGCCGCGGTTTCGAACGTGGGAGAATTCCTTTCTCGGGTATCTGTGTCCAAAGATTTCTCTTTGTTCCTTTGCGCAAATATAACGTGGAAAGAAAATTACGGGCAGCAAGGGAGGGGGTACTTCGGTTTTAGCGACTTTTCGTTCGTACTGCGAAATTAATGCGAGTTTTCAGCCCCGCTCTGCTTCCTTTTGTCAATTAAATGCGAATAAACGCACTTGCGTCACTCGAGATCAATTTCGCATGAATGTTACGAGAGAGAACTTGACCGAAGCCTAAACAGGTAATAATAATGTTCCTAAGGCATGCGCCTTCTTTTTCTACAATACATCGTATGTCGACACAGAGCTGATGGTCCAATGAGAAGAACTCGTTTTCGTGAAATAAATTCTCTCATTGAAGCACCCGATGAGAACATCCACATGCAACCGACGTGGAATCCACATAAGGAAGTCGATTCCACGTCAATTCCCCGTCGACCCCACGTCAATTTCACGGATACTCTCATGGGACGTCAGTCACGTTCCGACATGCGACATATTGTGTAACACGCCTTAATCGAGGCTACCTGTAATACTTCTGCCGCACATCGTATTTATTCGCCTTCTTTCACCCGCGTTCACTCATCTCGTGACTCCGTAGCAATGCACTTTTCCACAAAGGACATTCAAACATATCATCACAAGGTATCAACTTGATACAAAGATATCAACTTGAAAATTTTTTTAATACTTCCATGAGTACTCTGCAATGAGTTTTCACTCTGGCGTGTAACACTGAATTTCCTTTTCAGTTTTCCCTGCAACGATGGACGGCCCCGGAACTGTCACGTGGGAGGAATTTGTCGAGAATGCGGGAAAATTCCTTGCTGTTTCAGACAAACTGTCTGATGGCTGGGAGTTTCGTGGCGATAAGGTACGTTCTGTGTTTTAGTAGTACCACGTATTGAGACACTCGCAATCTTGTATTTTGTTGTTCGTCCGGAAAATGGATAAAATTTAATATCCACATGTTCGAGGCGATTTTCATTCGGGATACAACCGCGTGTGCTCGAACACGTGCCAGGATCTAAAGCGAAATTGAATCGCATCTTTTTGGCGATGTACAATATCCGTTCAATGGCGAGTGTGTCCTTTATTTCATCGTAACAATGATATGCACGCTCAGGATATTCCTGGACAAGCGTACCTAGTTAGGAAAACCGTGTGCTTCCTACCGGACGATTCTATTTGGAGAAATGATGAAGCGGCCGACGATAACGACGGCGACATCGAGGAATTTCACGCGAGATTTCAGGAGGATCCGCACGAAGCTCCCTCCGTGGCCGAGACGCCCTTCATTACCGAGCACCATATATTATGGTCCATGAGTTACAGCGTCCCGGTCCTCTTCTTCAACGGATGGAAGTCAGGTAATTCGGCGTGATGTCGACCATACCGTGCAACCGATTCTTGACGATCTCTCAAAGGTATCTCAGAATCGCGCCAGTCGTTAACTGCCGCCGTCTTCGCACGTGTGTATTCTTGTCTTATACGCAGGGAGATCCCACGCTGAAAAAAAAAAAAAAATGCTACCATTCAAGTAATATTTATTCGATCCGAGTAAAATTTGCACTGTGATGTACAAAAGACGTGCGCATGGCGATAATACGAGCGGAAATCTTCAGCGCAAACGACGGAAGTCTTGTCGCGAGGTAGACGCGAACACGGATTGGTCGCCGGATGTCACGCACGTAAACTGTACTTAACACTCGACACTAAATAATAACGCGTATAAAATGAATGCATTGGCGTACAAAATGAATGTACAGGCGAATATCATGCTCGTAAATCGAGACAATCGCTGAACGATGATCGCACGACAGTCGGCTGTGGCCGAAAAGACCGACGGTGTAACGACGATGTGCGCGATTGCGATCTATTCTCGATGGCACCGACAGTGCGCTAAGAGAAGATAGGATATTTCGTGAACGACTTAATATAGAAAAGGACCGACGGTCTGAATTGCGTCTAGTGATGTCTCTCACGACATTTTCCTTTGCGTCTCGCGGCGACTCTCGGGATGTCTCACAGCCGCTGCTAGCGAGCGAGCTTTTAAAGTTCGCCGAACAAAAATATCGAACGTGTATCGATCAAGGGATCGCAGCGTGTCTCGCATGTTATAATATTCTATTTACTCTTTATATTATTGTTATTTATTTATTATATATTACAATTATTTATTATTGCTTATATTTGTGAGGATACCTATCATTGATTTAAGACCAATTTTTTTCTGCGTACATAGAAATCGAATAAACGTAATTACCCGTTTTTTAACTTCTCAAATCAAGTAATATTTTTGTCAATTTAAGTGTGCAAGCCTTAGCGCGCAACGCGTGACCGAAATATGGTTCGCCACCTCCCTGTTCGGAATTACGGTTTCCCCGGGCTTCGTGTCCATCGTTCGCAAAACGTTCACAAAATCCATGTCCCTTGATAAGAATATTCGGAGTGCGTGAAAAATGCGCATCGTCTGCGCGAATTGCGTGTGATTCGAGCGAATCAGGTATTTGTCGAACGTGTCAACTTGTTTCGGACGGAAAGAGTGGATGGAATATTCTACAGTTTCGTAAATTCGACCTACAGAGAGAGAGAGAGAGATGCACAGTATGCGGTTGCGGATACATTCGTGTTTCCTCGTTCGCGTTCATCGTTTATTGATTATAAACGCAGCGTGTTCGTCTATTTCAATATTCGCACAGATATTCCGATGGCATAATTCACCCCGATTTCACTGCATTTCAACGGGACGGAAATGAACGCAAAATCGCTCGAGCGGAAGTAAATGGGCGCGCACGCATGTCTCATACGGATTAATTAACGCTAATCGTTTTATTTCTTTTTTTTTACGCATTCATCAGCGGCAGGAAGCAATTGTCGTGAGAGACGTTATGTCCTTCTTCCCTTTTTTTTAGATTACCCCGGCGTCAACCCGGTGAGCGTAAACGAGGCTCAAACGGTCCACAGTTCCAAATTGAATTACACGGAATTATCGCAAGCGATCCACCCTATCGTCGGTACCCCGTTCCTGCAATTGCATCCATGTCTGTCCCGGGAATTGCTGCGAGGCATGCCGGACAGGTGAGTAACAGCATCAAGTGACGGCAAAACTAAAATTTCAAAAGCCGTATCAACGATACGGTAGAAAATTTTGTGTCAAAAACGGCCCACTGAAATTTGAGTGTTACTTTAACACGAGGTATATGTTGAAAAGTATACAAATATAATGTTAAATTCACATATTCTCATTGTCAACGTATTACTTTTCAACATATTCATCTTGTTAAAGTAATACCAAATTTCACTCGTTTTGAAATTTTTTTACCGTATACTAGAGAAAGAGAGAGAGAGAGAGAGAGAGAGAGAGAGAATCAATCATACGCTTTATCCTTCTTTATCGAAAATTCCGTAAATGTTGCAGCAAGAATAAACTCGTCAGTTGGCTGAGCTGCGTGGCGTCTGCGGCCCTAAATCTCAAAATACATCCGGAATACTACAAGTTGACTTGCTGACTTGGTGGCCGCCCGTCCCAAGCCGCTCCTACGAAAGTAACGAGCGTTACATTTCAGTATATCTCACTCGCGAGCATTGATTTACATACGTAATTGCAGAAATACATCTTTTTACTCTTGAGAAAAAAAAAAGGAAAAAAGAGAATATTCCAACGACGTAAATGAGCATCGGCTAAGTGGTCATTTACCGGTGATCGGTCATTCACTGGCGCATCCACGTCGGCGCGTCTCGAGACTGGCTGCGAATAGTTTTCGATCTTATCTCCGGCGGAGCGCCTCGAGTGATTCCGGTCACGAATATTCGCCGGCGATTGGAATAGAATCGCACGGGGGCGATGGCGACGGTGGAGGCGGCACGGCATGGCGTCACCGGATCTAGCATTGACCCACGTCGGCCGCGGGCCGGCTAAATTGCTCGCAATTGGGCGCATTCTCGCCGAGAGACCGGAGCGTGGAAAAGAGAGCGCAATTAATGCGACGGGGCAGCTCGCGCGAATTCATTCGCGCAAGGACAATTTGCGCGCGTCCCCGGAATGTTTATTCCCGCGTACACGGTTTTTCTGCGTGCCTCCCGCTATCTCGCGCCTATCTCGTACACTTGTATTCGCGTCGCACGCGTACAGTGTCTCTCAACCGGCGCTCTCTGCGCCCGCTAATAATCCCGTTATTCCCCCCTCCACTGCCCCCTGCTCGCCCCGGGGCCCGTGAATGTCCGCCTCGCGGAACACGTGCCGCTGCTTTAAATTACAATAGCAAATGCACGATGTCATTCATCTGTTGACCTTCATTTGGATCAGCCGCCTGGTACTTATTGTACTTCCTCCTTCGGCCGTAGAAAAAAGCGCGGAAGAGAGGTCATCGCGCATTGTTAACGGCCGTTAAGGGCATTACTGGGCGTCGTTAGAGAGACGTTTCGGCTGAATGAAGAGGGAGACTGTTGTCGGTCGCAGCGAAATTCGCGCATATTTGTTCTTGAGCGCGCGAGAGTGCCACACCGGCTTCTTACTTTTGTTTATCGAGCTTAGGCGATGCTCATTCTCGTTGACCGCGTTTCCGTTAGTCCAGACTGACGGATCGGGATATTGCGAACCGTTAGAGAAAAGATAAACCGCACGACCTCTCTTCTTGCGCGACGTCACCGAACGAACGCGTAATCGTCTGCTATGCTGCTTTACGTTAAATCCTGCTTATCTTATATTTTAACGAAACCTCTGCGTAGTTTTAATCCGATTTAACCAGATTCGTCGGAAATACTTATGACTCTTGCGTGCAGCATAGATGAACGTGTCATCCTTGCACACGACAAGAAGCGACGAAGCGACAATCAATCAAATTGCCAGCTTCTCGGGAGTAATACAAGATGTTCACGCATGCGATATTATCAGGTAGAAGAGATTCTTGAAAAAAAAAAAGAGGAAAACAGAAAATAGAATAAACCGGGAGCGCATAGAATAAATGTGACTTCGTCCGGCAGATTGATCAGCGTTGCGGGAAGCGTCCTGTGTGAAGGAAGTCGCTCCCTCTTCATCTCCGTTTTCACTCAGCAATTTCTCGCTCGTCGGAGACCGTGCGATACCATTAGCGCGAAAGAAACTCGAGTGATCCACCGAGGCGAACGGTAGTCGCTGGCTCCACCTATAAAGGCGATCGAAGCTACACGACAGATCCATTCCCCGTCGCCCGCGCGCTTTTCGAACGAGGCTTAGCTCGAATTACACCGCGCGACTCTCGATCTGTCGCGCTCGTCTTCGCGCACAGTGAGTCGACGCCGCGTGCGCGCGTTGCAAGCAGTCTCGGCCGCCCGGCACGCTACTCCGACACGGTACGTTTCTGCGTAGCCGACACGAAGATCTGGAAAGTCGCGTGCGTTACCGGAAGCGGACGGATATTCGGAAGGAAGTCGTGATTGCCTCGTGTCTTCTCGAAATCGGCGAGAAGGGAGGACGGTATCGCCTCCCTGAGTCGAAATTCTGATGCTCTCGAGGAGAATTTGCATCTATTCAGATTATTCATAGTCTGATACAAATTTACTCCGATGATATTGACAATTGTCAACTTCCCTCTCTTGAACCTTTAAATAGACACGGAGAAAAGAGATCGGTTAAATTAACGTGATAATGTAATTGTTATGTACAACATATGTTATATTACACTTATATTGCCGAGTGAATAATTATAATGTTGATGTGATGTTACGCTTGGTTGGTATTTACTGGAACGTTAATTCAACTAATTTTTCTCCTCCATACACGGATTTCATTCTAACACCACCTTGAACAAGTTATTTTGACGTTAAAACAGGAAAAACGGAAATTTGAGACATCATCAGGATGAAAGTAGGAACAAATTATATTAACGTTTGAACATTAATCTTGAACATTGACAATACATAAAATTTGAACGTTGTCGGTACAAATGGTTTGTTCATTTTTCGTTTCACCATATGGCACTTATAAAGCCCGTGTTTGGCTCTTCACGGCCTGATACCCGATAATTTGAATTAATGCAGTCTAATCATTAATTTACAAATTATATTATTAGAATTGTGAAGCTGAGCCCATTTTGCCATCTTAGCTCATACAGTGTTGTAAAATCAAAGGTTTAACACAGAGCCGGAATTTTGACTCTCGAGTTCCTTCCTTCGATAAACGTCCGCCGAAACGGATGCCGCGCAGCCTCGAATTCGACTCGGCTTCCGGAGGATCAGTCCCCGTGAGGATTGATTCCTTCGTGTCCTCTCATTCAAACGAGAACTCGCGACGAGTGGAAACGCGCGGCGCTCGTTATCTGAAATTCAGGAGGCGGTTATATCGATCCCCACGATGCGTCGCGTGGGCAGTACCTCCTGATATCTGATTCGTTGCGTCCGTCAGGTGTGGAAATATAGAAGCGCGCGGATAAAATCCAGGGTGTCAATGAGTTTTCCATGGCGACGCGCGCGAAATCGACGGGAGTGGGAGTAGCCGCCAGGCGAGATACACCTTTTACGTACCGTCCGTTTTGCCCTCGACTACATCCCTCCCTCTCGCCCCGTAACATCCGCTTTTCTCTCGTCTTGCAACTCGCTCGCTTAATCCCGAGGTTCGTTGATGAGAGAGAGTTTTTTCTACGATTTCTTTTTCAAGGCCCGTGGCCTTGAGAATTCTTTGCCGCCGCGTCTGCTAAATTGATTCTCGTTATGGGACTCTCCTGCTGACAAACGCCGAGGAGACGCTCTTTGACTTTTTTTCCCCCTCAAGAAAAAGACCTCTCTCATCGCGTAATAGACCAGGCGGAGACGCTCGTTGCGCAAGCATCGCGCGACGACGTTCGCGTTTCTGCCGGATGGAGCCAGAAGTCGTCGGTGAAACGGATTAGGATGAGGCTCGCCAAAGTACGAGAAGGCGACACAAAAAAGTACCGGCCTGAAGGAGAAAGGAAAGACCTCCGGTGACCTCCTCCGCCGGGGAGCGATCGAGACGCACGCACGTGCGGCCGAAAGCGAGACTGCGCGCGCTGTGAATCGCCACGATTTTTTGCCTCACCCGCCGCTCGCCGATTTATCTCTCTCTCTCTCTCCTCCTCACGTCTCTCCCCAGCCACCTCAACCCACCCGTCGTGTCTCGCGCGCTTTTCAAAGTGGACGTCACACGCGCGGCGGCTTACAGTCCGCCAGCACGCTATAAAGAAGCAATTTTACACCGCGTCGCAACAGTCTCGCGATCGTCGCTGTGCCGCGCAGACCGAGTCCTCGTTATCCGGGAGCGACTAATCGCGACGTTCGTTCGCTCGCTCATCCTTTCATTCATTGGTCGGCCTGTTCCTTCGTTCGTCCGCACGCGAGAGACGCGCGATAATCGCGCTCCGTCCGCTGCGAACGAAGCGCATTGTGGTGCTTCTCGATGAATGAATTACGCGACGCAACCGCCGGTGCACGATTGAGAGACGGTGAGAATATAAGCCCCGAAGTTACTCGACTCCGCTCCGCCCTGATCGTGCGCGAGTTCCTCTCGAAGACATCCAACGCGCGTGTGTGCGTTCTCGTGCAGTCGAAGTCGAGACTCGGTTACACGCAGGTGTTTCCGTATCGATGGAAAATTCTCGTCTTGATTGCACGCGAAGCGCACCCTTCCGCGCTTCGGCCGAAAGTGCTCGCTGTGTACGACATGATATTCGATTGTGCGACACTGAAGCGGAACAATATGATAATGAACATTTTAACCGCAAGATCCCAACGAGGTGTCGTGCGTATATAGCGTTCGCAAATGAGCGATTTTCCACGACATGTTTATTTCCATGGAAATTATGAAAATGAGAAGCTACTTGTCGACGACGTATACGCACGTCGTACGCAGCGAAAGGGTGAAGTCTTCGGATCTGTATTAGGTGGAACGAGTATCTCGCTGTGAGCAATGAAATGTAACGTGATTTCTGGCGAAAGAAGTTTCCCGCGCTACTAAAAGTCGTGACGACGCTTAAATCGCGATGTCCGGTAACGCTGGCAGCGCTTTTCTCTGGGATTCGTGTAGACCATTTGTAACGTACAATTTTCCACTGTATAGGCTACTTTTCGAAAGCGTTCTTTCCGAGGAAACGTTTTACTCGACAGCCGTTCCAAAACCTCACAAGCGCTCCCTACTCGGAGGAAGGACCAATCAGAAACGCCTGTCAAGTTTTAGAATAGCCGTCGAGTAAAATTCTCCTGGAAAAGGATGTTCCGAAATGCAGCTCTATTTGCAAATCCAGCCGAGAGCAATTCAATTCCATCTCGCAGAATCGCTCTTGGGTCCGTCTTCCGTCGCGCGGTTCGCAACAATCTTGCCGCGCATTCATCCCGTTTATTTGCGCCACGAGAGAGAGAGAGAGAGAGAGAATATAAATAAAAAAAGCCACCCACACACAGTGAACGTCGTTCGACGAAGGCCGTCGTGCGAACATCGTTGTGTTCGATAGCTCGATTAACGAATGCTCGCGCAACGATTATGGGTTCCAAGGTTATCGGAATTAATCGGGAACGAGAGCGGGAGAAGAGAAAACTGGAGGCTTAAATTTGGAGCGAGGGCAAACCTCGTAGGGATATTTAGGGCTTCCCGCTCGTCCCGCGCGCGCGCTTGATTGCACGTTGCGTTAAGGTTCATGTCAAATCGCCGCTCCGCCGAGCCGTGAAATATCGCCGGCGCGTGTTTAGCCGGCGTGGATCGCCGAAAGTGGCCAGTCTCGGTTGGCCCGGTCTCTCCTTCTTCTCGTCGTGTAATTAAAGCTGTCAAACCACTTGTGCCCGCGAGTCGTAATCGTCGTGATCGGCCCTTCCGTTTCTACGCCGCTCGGTCGAATGCTAATCGGACTCGCCTTACACGTGTATGCAAATCTGTCCGATGACAACAATCCCGAAGAGATCGCGATTATCGAGAGCCGCGACGGTGACGCGATTCGGGAAAAAAAGTGCGGGCGCGTCCTCGTCCGGCCTCGTCCGAGCCGGTGAAATGTAGTTTTCGTTGTGATTCAATCGCTGTCTTGTTTCGGACTTTTATCCGTCGACGTCTGTTTATCTCCTATTTATCTGCTCACGATAAGCGCAACAGATACATAATGTACGGTTGTTACGGGGAGAGATTGACTTTCCCGCGATGCCGAGCACGTGCTCCCACCGTTAATTAATTACCGTCGGCCGTGCTTCGTTGATTGTTTACTCGACAGCTCATTTTCAAGTCCGACGTCACGCGATATCGGTCTGTGAATGGGCGAGCGACGAAGGAGACACCGGCGCTGACGACGCACATTTTTTTTTTTTTGTTTCGACAAGCTGACAAGTGTGAAGGACTTAATGACCGACATCTGTTGCGTTACGTGAAAGAGTAAACAGCAATGAAATCGGATTATGTTCTCGGGCGGATTTGTTTCTGAGAAACGCTTGTCTCTCTCTGCCTTTTTCGCTCGCTTTGTTCCCGGTGTGTTACGTAAAAACGCGGCGGCCGATTACGATCATAGGCCGTGTTAAAAATAAAAATACTGACAGAAAAGGGTGATAAGTCTGCGCGGGTTGAAGCGAACCGGCGATGTCAATCTTATTGATGTGAAACGTCAAACATATGTTCTCTGTTGCAGACGGAACGACGAAGTGACCGTTCCCGGCGATCGACGTGGTGTTACCCTGCGACGTCCGACCACATCCATCATTACCATCCCGAGCTTCTCACTATTCCCGGGACTAGCTGAAATTCTCGCTCCTTGTGTCATACACGAGACTCGAGTAGAAAAAGTACGAAGGAAGGAAAGGGGGAGAGACGCGCGAAGAAGAAGAGGAGAAGCGCAGGTGGCGGGCAAAGCGGTCGAGGTGTTCAATGGGAAGAGGCTCGCTTTCGCAGCGAGGGCCGTAATCGAAACGGGGAATCGCCAACACACAGCGCGAATCATCACGATCGAGTGGACAAACCGCCGGCAAACAATAGGGAACCTGCTGGCGGCTTCCGATGGGGTCGTAGCCGTATTCGTATAACGCGATGATAGGCTAGCCGCGGCAGGAAGAGATCGTAGTTGGGGGATCGCCATAGCTAATCGTACCACCCAAGGTGGCACAGATTGAGAGCCCCATCAGCATACATCCTCTCTCTCCTGGCTAACGAGATACCCAGCGTCCATCCAGTTCGCGCGCGTCGTTACACGTCGCTCGCACCGTGTCAACCTTCGCCGATCCTGCATCCGCGAAACACCATCATCCTCCGACGCTCTTCCCCTGTCAGGACGCTTCCGGCTGACTGCGAGTGTAAACGACTGACCAGCGACTCGCACTGGAAGACACACAGGCAGGGAAGTCGTGATGGAAGTAGCGAGCGAGCTGTGAGTACGATTCTTCTTCTTCTCATATGGAATCTCTCTGTTAATTTATTCCGAGCTCTCCGGTCAGAGTACGACTGTTGAAAGATGTGCTCATTGTTCCGCAGGGAAAAATCTGGAGTGCAAGCGAGTTTCCCCATTGTCCGACGGCCCGGGTGAAATCTCGCTTGTAGGAACAGAAAGATTCCTCACAGGCGGGAGATCTCACAGTCGATCGCTCCCAATCGTGTAAACCGAGTTTCATCCGGTTTTCTCTGTTTACTCGAAGGGAACTGAGATCTTTTCCATGGGGTTCTTCCGTGATTTTCTTTCTATTCTAATTCGTTGTCGCCTGGGAAGCGAAACGACGACTCGATTGCACGGAATGATTCCCGCGGGAGAATTGAACACTCGGTCAATTTCTCCCAGTTATCTGAAATTTTCACGCAGCTGAATGCGCTGAGCCTCCGACGGAGATATCATTTCTGGCCACCCAGTTTTCATCCGGTTCCCCAGCAAGAATTGAAACCTTGCAAAAAACGGAGCGATCTCGTTTCACTGCCGCTGATGCCACTTGTTCTGAACATTTTTCATTACATTTTGCTGTATTGCATTATTTGCTTACGAGTTATCAGCAGACTGCTGATAAGCGAAAGTTCGACATATGTATCGTCGTCGACCTTCGCCCTCTTGCGTACAACGAATCCGCCGATTATCTCCGGTTATTTCCGGTTAAGTTGACGCATGTGATTCCCGAGATCCTCGCGATCTGCACGAATCGCCGAAATGCGCCGCGCAGTATATTCCTCCGCTCGCAGAAAAGCATCCTCGTCGGTATTTTCGCGCGACACTCGTGATGTAAGCGACACGATGCGTCTCTCTCTCACGCAGCTGTACGCACCTTCGGACTTTTAATAGCGCCCATAATTACCGTACACGTCTTCGCAGCACGTGCCTTTCGCACACGGCAGCCTGCCCGGTGTAAAACGCTCATCTACACCGGCACGTTAGGTGTCGCGTGTCGCTCTTTACCGCCGACTGAAATGGATTTCAATCGTGTTAACTACGACTATACGCGCCGCCAGAGACGCGGTCGCTCGTTCCTTACCGAGCGGCGGGGCACGTCGCGTTGTTATCGAATTGCGAATGAGCAGCCTATGATTTATTGGCGCTGGAACTTAATGATGTATTCGTTTGTACGTTAGCACCGCACGAACGTCGAACAATCGACGAGAGGAAGCCGTAATTCGCGTCCCACCCGATGCGCTTGAACTTGTCAGGACCGTCGAGTCGAAATCTCGGCTTTGAAATCAAACCCTTGTTTCTCTGATCCACAAAAATTCGACGAAGCTTGAATTCTGCAGTAATACAGTAGGAGCTGAGATAGCAAAATAGGTTCGATTCTAATGATATGATTTATTCTTATGTATATATTTTGAGTCCGTCTTGTGAAATTTAGATTTAGCTTAAAGTGAAACTGAAATTTAAACTTGAATTTCCATTTCCTGCCTTCAAAATAGGTTGTTCCGAATACTCGTACGGATTTAACAATCGAAATACCGAGAGCATTTATAGCTTTGGGATAGGGTTGAAATTCAATCTGTAGGAATCTGAAGATTCGAGAGAGAAGTTGGCAAAAATCAGCATCGTCAAAACAAGGTTTTTTATCAGATCATCCGAGTAGGCGCGAATTATACTTAAGAACATCGAAGTAGCAACGAGATGTCGACCGGGTCTCGTGCGGGTCTCGTGACGGTGGAAAATATCGCGAGAATTAGCATAAAATCAGCATTAGAAAGAACTTGAAGATAACGCTCTCATATTACGCTACATCGTGAAATGCGTCGTTCAGTGCCGCGTGTAGTGAAATGTCGGTAATTCGTTCCGCGAGACATTAATGCGAACGTGACGTATTTTACGCACCGCGCTGCAATTAAATCGGTGTCGATGTCATCGTCGGGAAAAAGATCGCGTATTTAAACGGCGCGCCGTGAATGGAAGTCGCGAGTCACCCTGTACATCCGCGGTTGATCCGCGCGGTTATATGCCGCATTCAACGGCGCAGCGAGATTCATTGGCACAGAATTCCATAATGGTAACGGCGGTGCTTGCCTGCTCATTAAATCATTGTTGGACTCGTTCTTTGTGATAAGGAACGGAGGGAGACGACGGTCGCGCGCACTGCATAAGAATTCATCGCCAATTGTAATTAGTTTGCGCGTGTAGATGCGCAGCTCTGCGGATCGGCTGTTCCGTGCAAAATTTCAATCGAGAAGGCATTTCTTGGGATTTAATGAAATTTCTTTAACAGAAACAAATTTGGATCTCTTGGAATAGGATAAACGAATGTGTGATTCAACAAATAGGATTGTTTGGTTTCTCAAACAATAAATATCTTTGCTCCAATAACATGTTCCGTTTGTACTTTTATCCAAATATTGCAATGGCTGTCGCGAATAAGAAATTATTTGAAAGAAATAATAATATGTTAAAAAAGTATTAAATACCTCCTTTTCTTTAGTAGAATAATATTTAATATATAACGGAACACATTTTTTATTGAAAATGAAATATTATATTCTTTAAATAATATTACTTTCCGTATCGAGTAACATTGTTTATTCCGTGAAGGAAAAATGTTACTTTAATTTTAGATTTTATTACATCGACCCCTATGTCGCGAGAATTGTAAAGAATCAGGTCAAAACATGTTACTTTGTACTGTTTACGAAATCTATGTTCTGCAATACTTAATAAAGCGCAACTCGCGCGTTTGGCAATGTATCGAGCAGTCGTAAAACAAGGCTAAGACTTGTTAATTAAAGTTAATCGTCACTCGAATTTGTTTAAACATCATTCCAACTACAACGGGGAAGGTTTCGATTTCCTTCGAGATCGATTTTCGATCAAAAATCCAGGTTTCGTTTCGTCGAGGGGGGCGTGCAAATAAATTTCGAAGCAACTACTTTACGATTCGCATAGTTTTTTCTGCTTCGCTTATTAAAAAGGGAAGCAAAATCGCCACCGGATGAAAAGGAGGCGTACTTGAGACGCGGCGAGGATACGCCAATGAAGCGTGTTATCGTGGATGCAGAAGTGTGTGTCACGACGATTGCGCGTATTTATCCTTTACTGGATGCGCTGATAAAAAATACACGACTCGCCTCTGTCGTTCGAAGCGCCGCAACTGCAAATTTATCTTTTATCTCATGCGATCGACGCAGTCGATGGGATTTGATTAGGCGGAGTCGCGCGTCTCCACGCATTTTCGCATCACGTGTGCCATCTCGAATCGCAGAATCACTTGCTCCTAATGAGCGTATATTTTCGCGGACGTACCGTCGTGTAATAACAGTTGCGTGAATCCGCATGCCAGATCGTCGATAATCTAATGCCCGACGCCGCGAAATCAATGGAGGGTGGATTCCATTTTCCTTCGATATCCCCCGAATCGACATTTTGATGCTGCACGGAAAAAAATAATGTTGCAACTATGCTGTTGTTACTGCATATTTATTGCGACAGCGATAAAATTTCGTTGGCGTAACCAAATTAACGAATTATTCGTGATTAGAGCAGAAACAGAATTGTTGCCGGGATAGAAAATATTCTGCTGAGTGAATTTGTCCTTAGGATACGTTAATTTGCTGTTAGAACAAAATACCGTTGTCCTACATTTACTGATCTGTACTTACAGCAAGATAATTTGTAGATTCTGCAAAATAATCCAGCGAATGGCAATTAGTACCATTAACAAATCGTTTGGCTGTCTACACAATAACAGATTTAATTCTAATGTTATCTTGAACGATCTATTTTGACGCTAAAACAGCGAAAATATCAGGCATCGTCGGGGTCAAAGTAGGAATAAATCCAAATCGTATTACATATAATAATATATATCACAATATAATATCACGTATTATTAGAATTGAAATCGTACGTATTTCGCTACCTTAACCCGTAACATTAGGCCGAAATTCCACCTCGGGCCCACTGTTGTTTTTCGCGAGAATCTTGTGTCTTCCGGATCGCTCGTGCGTGCCTAATAATGTATAATGCGCGCACGTAACATACGCGTGAAACCGGTTATTCAAGCTCGCATGCTAATTATTCAAATCCAGAAAGATACAGGCAGAAATGGACAAGTGAACTGCGCGCGAGCGCAGGTATCGAGCGGCATGGCAGTGCCGTGACGCCAAGTGTACAAATAAAATGACATAATTAATGACAGGTCGAATGTATGACTATGATGAAAACGTCGTGGTACTGTCAGCAGCTTATCTGTAGTTCTCACACCGTCGACTTTTTAATCGAAGTCTCTCGGATCTGCGACGATCGGAAGTCAAACGCATGTTTTCGAACGTGAAATCAATTTCTTGGCAGTTAAGGGCTATCGAGTAGTCGCAATCGCGACGTTAAACCTCGAGGTAAATATTTACGAAACGATAAATCTTTATTATCCCTCCCCCCTCTCTACGCGAATAAATTATTGAGACGTCTCGAATATGACGCCCGCCCTGACGTTGCCTTTCGAAATATTCCGAGGAGAGAGAGAGAGAGCATCGTAAATTTTGCATTAGCCTCAAGTGCAAATACTTACATAAGTGTGTTCAACAACTTGTTTGCCGAGGAGATCATTTTGGAACTATCAAGTATCTACCGAGCTAACGTGGCATTGAGCGTTTACTGCGATATCGTTTGTTACTGTTATCTTCCACCACGATACATACCAACTTTATCAATATTCAACGCATCCGCTTGCTCATTGCACATGCACCGCTCCGCCGACTCTGACCGACTTTTATTCCGAGGAAATGAAAAATTCGGCCAACGATGCGCGCGACACGGTGTCATTATTTCTATTTCGAATGAAATTCCCCTCAGAGCGGCGACCTCCTTCGGTGAATTGCGGCCGCTCCCGCGGCGTTTCGCAAACGCGCTATGCTTCGACGAGACGCTTCCCGTTTTATTTTTCCGCTCCATTAAGTGCCCGGGAACCGTAAAATTTTTATTTCCGATGCGGACGTCATCTCTCTCGTTGAAACGAAAAGGCTCCAATTGGCCGTTATTCGAGACGATCGCGTTGCCGCTGCAAGGTGATACCTTTTAACTCAGCGCGGCGTTCGGCGCAACTCCATTAAACGAACCGTAATGTAAAACCGCGAGAAAAAAGAAAAAGAGAGTCTCTCCGGATACGCGCGGATATTCCGCCGTCCAAGTCCGACATTAATTCTCAAGGACGATGTTTTCCCAGCCGGCCAACGGTCGCGGCCGTTTGTTAGCTGGATTGTTTCCCAACGATCGTCGCACATCTCTCTTTTCCTCTCCTTTCTCTCTCTCTCTCTGTCTCCGCCTAAATACCGCGCTGCAAAACGCCTAGTTTTATCACGCTATCGGCGAATGAAATGGTGCAATTAAAATCATCTTACCCGTCACCATCATCATCGTCGTTATCATCGGCGCAGTCGTTCGTCGTTCGTTTACCTCGACACATCCGTTGCGTCAACAATGCAATCGCTCGCGACTCTGAATTCGCATCTCTGCGCGCGCTTCGAGCGCGGAATTTCGCCAACGTAAAAATTCATTTCGTCGTTTGCCACGCAACGGTATCTCATACAAACGCTTTTTTCGGTTGGATGATAAGATAAAGATACAGGCCGCCGATCGAGATGTGGAACGCGGTCCGGTCTCGCGCGACGTCGGCGCAAGTTCAGGCGGAACTTCGCCGGGAGACGGAAATAATTGAACCAACCGCGAAACTAACCGTGACGAACGCCCACGCGCCAACTGGGAGTTCGTTGTGTCCCCCCGCGAGACAAGTTGCCTCTCATCGTCGGCTCGGGGATCTACCAGTGTGTAGGTGGCCCTACATTTTCGAAAACTGAAGAAAAATCGATGACTTTTTCCTTTCACCCGTAGAGTTTTAGGAGCAGTTCGGATATTTAAGCCCCCCTTACAAAAATATTTCGCTATTTTTACTCCTTATTTGACCAGTTTTTCATTAACGAAGGAATATGGCGAACACACGCGGGTATACATGAATATTTTTTGAAGAGATTGTCCATCTTCAATGCTCATTTTTTAACCGATGAGTGAGAACACGTTAATATGTTCTTCTTTTATTCAGTTTCATTTCAATGCGTGAAAAAGTCGTGCGTTTACTCATGCTAAAATTGAGGTCATACTCAGCTGAATGCCCGCTTTTACCACTCAAACCAACAGTTTTTGCGGGTAAAAAGCGGCAAAATATTTTTGTAAGAGCCGACAATAACATGTCAGACCTACGAGGTTTGCACACGTTTTCTTTCGCTCGCCCCTTCTTTCTATTGCACTTTTATGCGGTACTCTGCGCCCCACTCCTATTTCTCTATCAGCAAGAAAGAAAAAGTTGGGTCCGTATGACTACCGTTATTATCAACCCGATCGAATGAAATAACTGGTTTCTTGGCGACAACTTTCACTAGTCTCTACACAAGACGATAAATCCAAATTGACGATAAACTTGATAATTCATAAATAATTCGATAAAAAGACGGGAAAAAAACGCAAAAATATCACGATTTAACAGATGTTCTCGTGATACCGAAGAACTAAGAGACCTTTGGTGTTATTTCGGCGACAAGATCGGGGATGTCTCAGGATTAAAGAGTCTTCGTTGAGAGTCTGGCAATCATCACCGCCCCTCATCGTCATTAATACGAATCGCGGGATGGGTCATTCGATAGACGCGTAACGCAGTGGAAGCGGCCCAACAGAATGCATGACGCGTGTTCTGCTCGCGTGCACGTGTCTCGTGTTCGCGAAATCTTCCGTGGAACGTCGCGAGAGCTTGGGGGAGATACTTGGCAGCGAACGGTGGAACGGTCAACGTAGTGTCCAACATTGCTACCTCCGCTTGTTCCGCATTTTCTTCGAGTCACACGGTAATTCGATATCTCCTCGGGCGTGTGCCCCCTTTGAAATCGAGTCGAGATTTCGCCGTTCGCCTGATATACGTGAGGACACGAAATTGATCGCCTCGGTGGCGACGGAAGAAAGTGTCGGAAGAAAAAGAAAGACGGACGGCAAGTCCGTGAGAGAAAGAGAAACGATTAGATACAAAATTAAGCCACATCTCCCGGCGTCGTCGATGATGCAAGCGCGGCTGAGATCTTCACGCGAGTGGATATCCGTGACCTCTTTTCTTCCAGCGACCGCGCGTTGGCTTCCACGCCTGGTCAAGGTGTGCCCCGGTGCTACTTGTAAAAGGATATCTGTACCGTGCGTCGGTGACATTTCGTCACGGGTTTGACACCTACACGTTCGAGGCTAGCTGACACCTCATTCCTCTCGCATCTTAACGACCGCTTTCCTTCACGTCACAGATCGCGCGCTCTTCCGTTCGCCGTCTTTTACACGCTTTACGACCCCGTGCGCTCGGACACGTGCGACGAATCTCGCGCTTATACACGTTCCGTGCCAGACTAATTTTATACGACTTCTCTCGTAGACCGGTGGTCCACGCGCGTTTTCCTGTCATGAGCCCAATTTCGTTTGTCAGATAACACGCATGTGTCTGACGATAACGATCGAATCAGCATTTCGTGATTGTACTTCGTTTTGGAGCCGAGATGTCAAACTGGACGAACCGAACGAGATCTGGCCCGAACGGAAAGTTCAATGTGTACCACCTGTGGTGCACACGGCATTATTGCTGCAATATTGCAGCAATGTTGGCAATGTTGCTGCAAGCTTCTGTGTGAGGATAAAAGGGAGAACAAGGAACGGAGAATTAAACGTAGGTAATTGGGAACAGAGAATTACATTTCGACATATGGACGTTTCAATCCACAATAATGGAATAGGGCTATTGGGGACACTGTCGAAATCCTAATCTTTATAACTCGTGTGCTTACTATGTCTAGAAATTGGCTGATAATTAATCTTCAAAATGTTTAATGATCATCAACATACAAATGAAAATCAATTTGTGTCAATCTACAATTATCACGAAAATAATAAAAGTGTTGATGATCTTAGAGAGATTCATTATGGAAAAAAAAAATAATCTCTTCTTAAAATATTGTTATATTTTAATCTCAATTACTTTATTCTCTATTTATTTTATTATATATTAACTATATAACTATATATTTTATTTCTAATATCTTGTTCCTAATTCCTCATATTCGATTCTTTATTCCTCATTCCGTTCATTGAAATAACATCATGGGTCTCTCAGGCCTACGTCACGAAAAAAATTGTAAAAATCGTGGTTTTCTTTTTGCATTTTTATGATCTTTTATGAATTGCTGAGTTTATTACCAATTTTTATTTACTTTGTAGACTGGTTGCCGTCAGGAAACCAGTTATCTCATTGGATCAGACTGGATCAAATTAATAGCAGTGGTCACGTGGACTCAACTTTTCCTGTTTGAGAAATAGGAGAATGGAAGTATATCTAGTATTTTTAGCATAAAACATGGAAGAGATGATAAGCGAAGGATAACGCGTGTAGGTCTATCAGGGTTAAAGCGCATCGCTTCGATTCGAAGTCGGGTAGAAGCGAGCTAACAACAATCGTCGTGCTGCGCGCGACGTGCTCGCGGACACGTATATTTATTTATATCACGTGGACCACGCTGATGAATATAGGAAGGTAACCCACGCGTAATCATCTATTAATAATCGGAGACACTTCCGACGTTCTAGTTCAGATATCTCGCGAGTTCTCGGAGAGAGCGAGCGGTCACGACGCGAACTTCCGAAGCCCTTGGAAACCGTCCGTGGAGTTTCCTCTTATCAGCGTCTTTTACTCTCTCATTCTTTTCTCTCTCTCTCGATGCGAAACAAAGACGCGCGAATGAAAGCACCGGCTTCCAGCCGGCGAAAAAATGCTAGCGCGAAAACATCGTATACTTTAGGGCAATAATAAATCAATTTATCTCTGCGAGCGCGCATTCCAGCGATTTTTGTCCAGCGAAAAGAAGCACCGGCAACTCAATGTTATCGGATTAAGTGACACGAGCGCGACACTAAAGCGCATTATCCGCACGATCCGCTTAATTCCGTAATAACCATAAACTCGTATCAGCAACAACGATACGATTCTCGTAATTGGCTCGAAGAACAAGAATGCACGCGCGCGCGCACACACATATAAACATCGCGGTGTTCGCCAATGAAAAGATCGACAACTCGTTATCTCGCGGTGTTAATAGGGTTCGTTCATGGCGATTTACCGCCAGTTCCTCCTCCGTGTCTCGTCAAGTGTGTCCCGCGTAGGTGCTATCGATACTACCGTCGCATCCTCGGACAAAGCGATTCCGATTGTCGTGCGATTTTACGGTACTTCCCCGTGCGCGGTGCTTCTCGCAATTACTCCCCGGTTTTCTCGTGGATACCGATTGCGCAGCGTGCGCGGGCTCTTCGCAGAAGCAGAGGCTTGTCGGAAAATAGTCGATGGCTTGAAACAGTTCCCGGCCGAACGCGGAAGAGACCGGTAATCGCGGTTTTCGCGAGGCGCATTGTGAGAAGCTCGCGATATTAAAGAAGAAGCGCGTTCTCCCGGACGAGGGATCATCGTGCGAGCCGGGGGGCCGCAACCGACGTGCGAATTGACCGTTAATGGTTACGCACACAGTGGGGACCACGGGGTGTTAATTGCCGAAGTCAATTGCGCCCGACTGTTCGGAATAGACGCACACGCGTGGCGAAATCTCCTCCCGCCGGTGTGTGACGCTCGGCGATGCGAAGTTAACTAATTTCCCGATTCGAGATAAAAATATACGCGCTCGTGTGTGGATTACACATGCGAATGACAAAATAGAAGCCCTGTCGTCCGCGTAATTCTTCCCCGAGTTGCGCAAGTACGATGGCCGATGCTGACGGAACGGGGTAAGCGGAAACTTTTCAACAGACCCTCAATATTCTATTTTCTTGAGAAATCGCCGACTTACGCAACAGCTAAACATAGAATTAGCATATATAAAGATTACACACTAGCGCATTTCGGCGCGCATCAGTGAGAAACCGTTAAAATCGTATCTCTTCAAGTCGGCGCGTTATCAGCGAGTCATCGATTAAAACACAAATTAAACGCCCGAAGCCGACTTTCAGGGAGTCTCAGGATAGAGCTCGTAATAAAAACGTCGTTGAATCTAACAGGGAGGAGGGGGGAGGGGGTATTCCGCGGAAGTCGCACGGAAAAATGTCAGTTTCCGCATGGAGAAAAATAATTCGACGACGCGGCGAATTTTGTCGGCCGCTGTCACACGAAAATCTATCGGTTATTTCTATGGACGGTAAAACGATTTGTCGGGGACGATACGAATTATTTTGTTACAAAAACAAATGAGCAAACATGAGAAAACACTTATCCGCCCTAACAGCGAAGAAACCTCTCCTAAGGACAAATTCACTCGGCAGAACATCTTTCTGCTCCCTCGCAATCCAGTGTTCGTCCGGTCCCCGGGCGAGGGGAAATTCAGTTACACTAACTTGAATCGTTTGTTCCGCGGTGGCAATGAAGCTACAGGAACCGATTTGTTATTCTACTAATGCTCTACGTAAGAATGAAGAGCGAAGTACCGAAGTTATCGGCGTGTTTCAGGTCGCCGTTATCGGGCGCGGAGAATCAGGGGAGGATCAAAGAGAGCAGCACGTATTATCCGCAGGAGCCCGGCAAGAGGCCGAAAACGGCGAGGCAGAAGGTGAAGTCCTGCCTGAGACACAACGCGCTCACGATACTCACTGTCTGCGGCGTGGTCGGCGGCGTGGTACTCGGCATTATCCTGCGGAACTCGCGGGAGGAGAAATGGACGCCGCGGGAGATCATGTATATCAATTATCTCGGCGACCTGTTCCTGAGGATGCTCAAGAGCTTGATCCTACCGTTGATCATTTCGAGCTTGGTGTCGGCGATTGGCTCGCTCGACCTGTCGCTCAGCGGCAAGATCGGCGCGCGCGCAATCGGCTATTACATGGTTACGACCATCTGCGCGGTCATACTAGGTCAGTGAAGGCCTGATTTCTGTGTCACTGCCTCATGTATATATGCCTTACCATTCCCTAGATCGCGAGTTACATTTCAGCCTTACACATGCGTCACGAGCAACGATTCGTCGCACGCTAAATCTATTGGAGCGAGTCCAAAACAGCTTCGTCTGTTCTGTTGTAACCTGTTTTCACTGGAAGAATATGTATTCTCGCAATCACCGTATCGGACCGTTGAAAATTGGAATTTGACCAACCGAGATAACAGCCAAGATCGAGGCTGCTTGTTTCGTCCAATTCTAATTCGCAATCTCTAATGCCAACCTGATACGGGACTTATCATCCCGGATGATTCTTTTAACCCTGACGATAATGTGTTAGCCGTTTTCTCTCGCTTAATACGTTTCTTCCACGTTTTTATGAAAGACGCTTACCTCACTTTTATTCTTCTGTTTGAAAACAAAAAGTTGGATTCATTGCTATTATCAGCCTGATCCAATAAGATAATTGGTTTCCTGGCGGAAATCAGTCTACAATAAATAAAAATCGGTAATAAACTCGGCTCATAAAAGATATTTCACAAAAGATAAAAGGAAAAATGCAAAGACCACGAATTTTACCAAATTCTTTCGTGACGCAGGCTCGAGAGCTCTATGACGTTGCTTCAGCGTCAAGATCGCGGGTGCTATTCTCAGAGTTAAATAGAAATAGGATAAGCATGATTTGGACTTGCTCCAGTAGATCTAATGGGGGACCAATTGTTGTCCACGGAGGTGTACATAAGGTCGAAAACATTGCATACGTAGCTCGAGTTACAATGGTAAAGCATAAGGCGGTGTGTACATCGGTACTTTCTCTCTCTTTCTCTTCCTTTCTCCACGTTTCTGATGCGATTACTTCACGTCGGGCGCGAATATGCAGTCTGATCTCAGATGTAATTAACGCGGAGAAACGCGTTGGGGAGCACAAATAGAACGTCGGCCGTGTCTCTGTAGACAGTGCGTGTCTTTTCGCGAGTTGGGTGCTCGAAGTGGCTCCGAACTGTGAAGATCGCATGCCGGGGTTAAACGATTGGCCCGCATCAACCAGGACGCGACGTCCCCTCGCGATCAAAGGGTCTCCCCCGGCGTCCTGTTTCTCGGCGTCGCTGTCGCAACGCGCCGCAATATCGCCGTTTCTCGGAAATCGCGAGCACGACGACGAGCGGCAAATGGACGGCACTGTCCCTCGCATTTACATATCTGGTTGCAGGAGTGCGCACGATAGCTCTGAATTCGTGACTCATCTCGGTTAATTAACGACGAGAGCAACCAAGAGAAAATCGAGCGCGCAACAACTGGCAGATTACGGCATTATCTCCAAGTCTGGGCGACTTTTTTTTTCTTTTCTCTCTCTCTACCCTAGCGTCGCGGACAGATACGACGTTTTATTACCGTTGCCTTGTAGATTATAGGCCGGTTTTAACCGAAAGCGTTGTTTGCGCAACGTACTTTCGACTTTTCCTCTCGCGTCGATTCCTCTTGCGACATCGCGCATATATTTCCCTGCTCGTCGTCCTGTCGTCCTACTTATCCCGATTTTTCACTCGCAATTTTTGATCACGCTTCTCGTCAACCGGTTGCTCCCGCGCGACTGATACGAAGCGGATGTAAAATTAATGCGAAATATCGGACGCGACGCGCCTAACATCGCGCCCAGTGTTATTCGCTTCTCCATGATGACGGGTTGGGAAACTGATTGCAGGTATAATTCTCGTGGTTTCCATTCAACCCGGAGTCGGCAGCTCCGCCAGGGAAAGCACAAGACCGGCGCAGAATGTCTCCACAGTCGACACCCTGATGGACTTGGTGAGAAATATGTTTCCGCCGAATCTTGTCCTTGCCTGCATCTCCCAGCACCGCACCGAGCCCAAGCCACCGGAGAACGAATCACGTAAGTGACTCAGGCATCCTTGCCCAGGTCGAAATGTTGGCCCTACGTTATATCTTTAATTCTACAATACAGTGAGGGGAAGAACTAAGACAGCTAAACAGGTTCATACAATTTCAATTCTAGTAATATAATTTACCCCTACTCTGATGATGTCCTAAATTCTCGTTTTCGCTGCAAGCCATCTAAGTGCGCATAAACCACCCCCTGATATCCTTAAAACTAAGGGCAATGACGCGCGGAAAAACGTCAGAAGTAAAAGTTGAGCGGTAAAAAAATTGACCAGTCACAGTCGATTATTCGTCGACCGTAAGGAGAATAGTGACTGGTCAATTTTCTTACGTTCTCGCGTGTGCCGGTCAGCTCGAGATAATCTTCAGAACGAACAACGATTGTGCGTGTGAATTCGCCGTTAATCCGTGGAATCATTTGACCCGGCAGTTCCTATGGAGGAATGGGAGCTGGTGCAGAAAGAGGTGTCCGGCACCAACATCCTCGGACTCGTGGTGTTCGCGACGGTGTTGGGCATCACCCTCGGTAAGATGGGTCCGCAGGCCAAGCCGCTGCTGGGCTTTTTCGAGTCGCTGTCCGGCGCGATGATGTTGATCACCAACTGGGTCATATGGTAAGACTCGAAGGAGGAGTTCCTTGGGATACTCGCGTATTATCTGGGCAACGTCGTTGCGTAACATCGTGTTGCGCAGCTGTCGTGATTTCTCTCTACGATGAAAAGCTTCGGACAACTTACGCACGTATGTGGACGCAGGTTGTCGCCGATCGGTGTCCTCTTCCTGGTCGCCTCCAAGATCACGGAGATGAAGTCGCTGGAAGAAGTAGTCTCTCAGCTCGGCATGTACTTCCTCACCGTGTTGATCGCCCTGAGCATACACGGGCTGCTGGTGCTGCCGGGGATGTACTTCCTTCTCACGAAGAAGAACCCCTACCGCTACATATCCAACATGGCCGAGGCGCTCGTCACCGCGTTCGGCACGTCCTCGAGCTCGGCGACCTTGCCGATCGCCATCAGCTGCCTCGAGGGGCCCAACGGCATCGATTCGCGCGTCAGCAGATTCGTCATGCCGATCGGCGCTACCGTAAACATGGACGGTACCGCTTTGTACGAGGCTATAGCCGCTATTTTTATAGCCCAAGTGCGCAAAGTTAGTCTATCCTTCGGCCAGTTGATCGCGATTAGGTGAGTGAGTGCGCGAGCCTCGCTGCTTATTTCGATTTCGTTCAACGAACGGTTCTCACGAAGAGAGCTCCATCGTGGTAAGATGACGGCCCGAATCTTTTCTTACGCATTTGCTTAACTTGTTCCAGTATCACAGCAACTGCCGCCAGCATCGGCGCGGCTGGAATTCCCCAAGCCGGGTTGGTGACGATGGTGATGGTGCTGGACACGGTTCGCCTCCCGGCCAACGACGTCTTCTTAATTATCGCGGTCGACTGGCTGCTGTGAGTACAGCGCGCTCACCTCGCGATTGCGTTATCGAGCTTTCGTTCGCCGCCGACACTCACTCTCTCTCCGTCTTTCAGAGATCGTTTTCGAACAACGGTGAACGTGATCGGCGACTCGCTCGGCGCGGGAATCGTCAATCATCTTAGCAGGAATGAGCTCACGATGCTTCCGCACCATCCGCAGACGCAAAACGGAGCCGATCGTCACGCGACCACGTCGATATGAGAGCGGTAATCGCGTCTCCCCGACTGACGATTACGATGTTGCTTCGCGATCGGAAGATCGACACACCTCGCGCGGCTGATCGCCCGCCGAGAGTCCGCTTTCGAGAATATTCATACGACGCGAACAAGTTGAAATTCACGGAACAACGTTAATCCCAGTTCCCGCGACTGTACAGGGAACCAGATGAAAACTCGCTGACAAGAAATGATATCTGTGTGTGTTATCGCGACTGGGAACATCCGTGTGGACATTCGGCCGCATTAAAATTCGGGACTGTCTGGATAGAAAAAGGAACCTCCTGCAACCGTGAATTTCATCTGCTTCTCAGGCAAACTCCACCAACGGCAGCTACACCAACGGAATTGTTTTTATTCTTTTATTACTTTTGTATTATTAGGCGGATATTACTTTTTCGCTACATCTGACATGCAGTTTTCGCTACGTCTGATTTGTAATTTTCGCGTGTTTAGTTTGTAATTTCTTTCATTTCGAGCGATACAGTCGTGATATACGTGCGCATATTCTCGTTCGCGTAAAGCTGGGTGTACAGTAAACAAACGAATGAGGAATAAACGGCTAATGCAAATATTTGTTGTTATACCGAAAGAAAAAAAGTGCTACATTCAAAATGAAATATTTGTCAAGGAGCATTGGAGTGATTATTTTACTTCGATTAAGTAAATATTACTTGAATATAGCACACTGAAAGAAAAAAATGCTACATTCAAGTAAAAAATAATTACTTCAATACTCCTTAGAATATATTTACTAGAATGTAGCCTTCTTTCCTTCGTTGTTGCAATTTGGAAAATGTGTACGCCATGAGGAACAAAACGTTTCGTTAGCCGATTTGCTCATGCAGATGGTTTATCAAAGTAAGTTCGTGTGCGTTTGCACGCGAATATACACATTCATATTACACATTCGCTGTACGTTCGTTGTTTATTCAGTGTACATCCACTTTAACATAACGACGGTCGACGATCGCGAGGTACGAAGTACCAAGTCCTGTGACGAAGTGTTCTTGCGTACTCAGTAAGTGTTCCGTTTTTACCTTAGTCAAGTAACTCGGTTTTAGTATTAATTATCCCGTACAAAAGGAAAAGCAGACGACAAACGAAGGGAACAAATAAACTGCACCACCGTCTCTCAACGCCATTGTTATGCAAACGCACACACGCGGAATGCGAGGGGCGCGCAATCTTCTCCAATTGTCTCTACGCATGTACTGTAAGGAGGATTATTTTGGTAGTCACTTAACTGACATCCATTCCGCGATTACGTAATAATAGGGCAATCAGATATCAAGCATACAGCGCGCTTGCAGTGCGAGCGACTGTAGCGTCCTTCAAATAACTCCGACGCGATGAAAAGTGTGTTTGAAACTAAATAATTTGTAGCCTTAGTACTCATAGATCCCATTAAACGATCTTGCTTGTCAAATGTATAAGTATATATATCTGTATATATATATATACAGATTATATATATATATATATATATAAATAATGTATACATCTGTCTTCCATTCTTGCGCTTAATGAGAATTACGCTTGATGTCCAACATGTGTGTGTCGCACGTGTTACACTTCATTCGAGCCGCGAAATTTGAAGTCCGGTATTTCTCCGAGTGTGCATTAAAAAATTGCGAGGCTCGTAAGAAATTTCGACGGGAGAGGGGAGGGGAAGGGGACGAAGTATTCTAGCGGTGTTTTCAAAAACCGATTTTATCATTATTTGACACGACGAAAGGTCAAGAGAAGAAGGGGTGGGATCCCCGTTATTACTTTTCTACACAGGAAAGTAGAAACGAGCATGCGTAATTCTACTCGCGCGCTATTCCGTAGCGATTGGGAAACGTCGCAGTTTAGTGCCATAGAACGTTACTGTCGCAAGTTATCAAAGTAATGCTCGATACCGAACGGAAAACGCAGACTTAACTCATTTTTGTCAGTGCGTGCAATTAAAAACGATCGTCAAACGAAAGCAGTCAAGCGTCACATCGTACCGACGGATGTATTCCTCTGGCATCGGGAAAATTGCCGAACGAGATATTTTTTTTTTTTATCGAGAACATCCACATCCTGTCTTCTGTTTGCAAGAATTGTCGCGTACGATTCCGATGTCATTGACGACAATCAACCACGGTACTTAACCCTTAAGTATGAAGCAACACTGATCATCTTTCGTCCCTTCGTAAAGTTTTTAATAGACAAAACTGTACAGCTTTCTACATTTTATATAATCTTTTCACAATACGAAAGGAAGGTCCAATCAGTCAGAACGTATAAAACCAGAACGGCAAACTCTCTAGAAAATGCACATTCAAAGGCTGACGAAGAAAGATAAAATCCGTACTTAAGGGTTCAAATACCTTTCTAGCAGCAGAAAAGAAGAAACAACTTAACTGTGAAGCTATCATACGCGTAACATGTAAAAGAATGATGTGGAGAAAATAACAAAAAGATTAATAAACAAACTGCCTGACTTTATCGTGAAAACTGTGTCTGTCGCAAGATCCTTTTGTTATTTTTTACGCAGAATTTTTCTTAGGTTTTTTTTTATAAAGGAAAAAAAAGTGTCCTGGTAAACGTGTCATTGCTGTTTCTTGGTCGCGATTATCCAGTATGATTAACATGTTTGTATGAACGTACGTATACGCGTGCGTTTACACCTCAGCGGTGCGTAGATAGAAGCATCCAGGTATGCCGATAAAACGTGAAACTGAAAAGGAAGCCTCGTCTGTCGCCGTACGCGCCGATATAAGTGCGATATTTGGCAATCGTTTCGCTTGTCACGTGAATCTGTCCGCGTAATTCGGAATTGCGTGTATCTGTATATCGAATATAATGAATATACAAATTAATATATCTATACACGATGTATAAATATATATATATCGTGGAAATATATGCAAACAGAAGCTGAACTGTGTGCATGTAATTAACGATATTTAGAGAATCTTCGTGCGTAATACACAGTAAACAGTTTGTTCTAAGTTTACATCTGTACACAAATACGAAGGCTGGATTTACAAGTGTAGAGCGAGCCTTCAATCTTTTGCTATAATCAATAAGATGTAATATTTTGCTGTGAAATCGAAGAAAATGTCATCAAATGAAAATTATTAAAAAATTACTAAGTATACTTCAAAATGAATCAAATTTTCCTTATGAAGGATTTAACATCATAATATGAAATTTAAGGGAAGTTAAATTATATTGTTGAAGAGTAATGACAAATTGTTGGAAATAGAATCACGAAGTTTGCGAAATTTAATTGAAAATTGAATTTTTACTGAATCATTGACAGAGTAATAACAAAACAGGGTCAATCGGGAGAGAATTTCAAATACATTTCGGTAAAATTTCATTATATACAATTCCGATAAAATATTTGCATCAGGGTTGCAACGTGTGGTAAAGCTTTTGCTAAAAATTATATTACAATTTTGCTTATAACGAAGGGCTAAAGACTTACCACATCTGTAGATTCGAATTGATGGATGCAAGTGAATTTAACAATAAACGTACGTACTTCGTAAATACTGCGTCTTCCCTCGACATGCGGAGATGCTAGGAGCACGAGCATTTCGTCAAGGTCGATCAAAGTCGATGTAACTCCGAGACAAGGTGAAGTTGCGAAGATACACGGCGAGCGAATCGGCACATCGAGCGGATTCTTAACTGCCCCCAGCGATTTGTCTGATCGTAATGGCGCGATCGCGTTCGTACAAGTTGTCGTCACGTCGATACCGAGATCGTCGATCGAAACGATTGCGCTGGCTACGTTCAGCGGAACGTTTATTCCGCAACGGTTGCAAGTGTTCCGAGAGATCGGGGTTACTCACTTAGATCTGGAGAAACGACTTAATCTCAGCTACGGAAAACTTCCCATAGTTGTAAAATAAACGTTCTGCTGTGAAGGCGGCCATCGAAACGCGTTTTGGAATCCGTTTCTTTCGCAGCGCGCTCACTTCCGGCGCGATCCTTCCTCGAAAGCGTACCAACTGTGCAATGGCGGTCCCCGAGTTGATTCTCTAGTCTCCAGATGTCTCTGGAGTGGCTGTAAACACAAACATACGTCGCATGGCTCTCGCAGCGTACCGGCTTTTAAATAACAACAATCAAGTCGTGAGCTGTGCTAAATGATAATATAAATAGTGGCGGTATTCGTGCTGTTGTATTAGACGTACGATGCGACAGTGACGCGTTTTCACTCAGCTCGACAAAAAGTGTACAATGAAGGTTAACCTAACCTAACCTAAAAATTATGTGACTTCGACGTTGCGTTTAACGACATGTCAATTTCTCACACGATTATTGAAACTTAATTATTTCTATGTTCTCAAATACGTTCGAAACGATCATGAGTCTTCCGTTCCGTCTTAGTTATCCGAGCATGAGTTACAAGATGTTTACGCGCTCCACGTTAATTTTATTCTTGACGAGCACCGCATTGCTCTTTCTATACTTGAATCGTATTCAGCCGCATTATTTCATCGACGAGGCTTTCCACATACCTCAAGTGCTGCGATACTGCGCGTGGAATTTTACCGAGGTAACATAGGATTTCGAAGAATTTCGGCCAGCTTCTAATCGCAGCTCGCGCTCCCCCGCGACAAAAATGAGTCGTCATTCATTTGCAGTGGGATCCCAAAATCACCACCTTGCCGGGATTATACCTTATTACCACTGCAATACTGTCGCCCTTTGGTCTTTGCAGTATCACCTGCGTACGATGTGTTAATTTAATTGGGACATACATAAACCTCTACCTTACTTACAACATCATAAAGGAGAATTGCGAATCCAATGAGGCAGATCGGTGGAGTAACTGGTTGATGCTCGCATCGGCTTACAATATTACGTTATTCCCACCGTTGTATTTCTGGAGCTTCTTTTATTACACAGACGTCGCTTCTGTGAACACGGTGCTTTTAATGTTGCTCCTGCACCGACGCAAACGCAGGAAGTTAAGCGCGTTCGCAGGTACGTACGTTTAACGTTGTACAAGTCATAACGTTCCGAGTTATCAGCTGTGGTGTAAAAAGTGACATCACACAGGTTTGACAGCCGTACTCGTTCGCCAAACGAACATCATATGGCTGGGCTTCCTCGCTGTGGAACACGCATTGGATATATTCGAGAGCAGGATGGAGCAGCCAGTGCCGCCTCGATCGCTCGCCACTCCCTTGCATTTTCGTGTAAGTAAAAGAACTGCGGTAAATCGCAACATACATTATATGTGCCGTGTCGGAGAACCTAATCTGCAACGTATTCGAATGATTTTCAGCTGATCTGGAAACAGATAGTATACGAGTTCCGCAAAGGCCCGCCGTCGTCCTTCGTCGGGTTTCTCCTGCAGGTATGCGGCAGTCTGCTTCCTTACATGACGGTGTGTCTGGTGTTCGTCGTTTTCGTCGCGTGGAACGAGGGCATAGTGATCGGTGACCGTTCCGCTCACGTAGCGACCGTTCATGTCTGCCAGATATTTTATTTTTCCGCTTTCGTCTCGCTGTTCTCGTGGCCGTACGCGGTGCGTCATCGGCGAGAGGTCCTGCGATTCCTACGCCGGCATTGGGCCTTCGCGAGCTGCGCGGCCGCGTTCGTGGCTGCAGCGATCCGCTTCAACACGCTCGTTCATCCGTACGTTTTGGCCGACAATCGGCATTACTGGTTCTACGTGTGGAACCGATTCTTAGGCCGTTACACGGCGTGCCGGTACCTGTTGGCGCCGGTTTACTGCGCGAGTCTGTTCGCCATGTCGCGAAACATCGGACACCGGAGGTTTCTCACGCAGATCAACTACGCGATCTGCGTGTGCGCGGTGCTGATACCGCAGCTGCTGGTGGAACCGCGTTACTTCATCCTGCCGTACATCTTCTATCGCTTGAACGTCGGGAAACCGCGCGAGTGGCAGGTCTACCTGGAATCGCTCACGACGTTGGCGGTCAATCTCGCGCAATTCCTCATTTTCGCCAACAAAGTATTCTACTGGGAGGATCAGCCCTATGCCCAGCGCATTTCCTGGTGATTCCCGACGCGGTGAAACGTGAGAAAAGGAATAAAAGAAGATTTAGTTTCAATCACGAGGTAACGTTCTTAGTTTCTTCTCTTTCCCAAATCTGTCTCCCCGGGAGAACATTTTTCATATGTTATTATTGTATATAATTGTATATAAGGCGTTATGTATAGAATATGTCCACGTATAAAAATATACAATTATATATGAAGTGGTAACGCAGTTATATATGATTATATATAAATTATATACGTATATATATATATTTATATGTAGTTGAAGTTTGGATCAATTTTCGAGAGAAAATTAAAAATTTATTCAAGTTAAACCGCCGTAAAAAAAAAACAGATGCGTAAAAAAAGGTAGAATTGTGCAAAATGTGTCAATATTAACATAAATAAACAGGGAAAAATAGGAAAGACCGCGCGCGCACGAACAATCGCACAAATTAAAATTTCCGCCGCTCCGGTGCGGCGTGTGCAAACAATTGACAGTACTTCACACTTCGCGGGACGATACACGTTAGAAAAAAAATAGTTTGAAAACGAGCCCGGAAGGTCTCCATAATCGACGCGCGTTCAACCACAAAAATGCAAATTTCTGCAGACGCTCTCGGCATTCTGTGCAAACAAAGGATAACATTTTTATTTTGCATGCACAGAGATAAAAATTTGTGCCGACGGCACAATTTTTCCTGGGTTTCTATTATATATTTTACGTTATCGACGAGTCAAGGGTTATCAAGTTATTCATAATCGACTGTTTTTTTGACGCACAATAATTTATTGTTCATGATTGAAACTTATGGCAAAACTGCTATTTGTCTTTGTACAGTAACAGCCTGTCATAATTTCGCAACGCGCGTCATCGTCGGCGCACAATATACATTAAACATATCCGACGACGACTTAAAACTGTTAAAATTCCCTATCTTTATCGTTCTTCCTCTCGTGTATAACTATTTCTCTTGCCGTTCCCTCGTTGAACATAACGACGATATTAGTAAAAGGTACCGAGATGTAATCTGCGAACATTCTCTCATTTATAGTAAACTTTGTCTTTATTCACATAGTAAAGAATTATGTACTCTTGCGCAAATCAGATCCGATACAAAATGTAATCTTAAAAGTAAATTTCGTACAAATGAAAAATAAGCGTCGCGCGCGCATCGGAATAATTTTGAGCCACCCCTCTTCGCGAATACACCGAACTGAAGGAGAAACAAATGCATTTTTTATCAATAGTGGAGAACAGTAAAGGAAATACGCGCCGTCACTGTCTTTTCGTTTCTTCGAAGAGTGGCTCCCAATTCTTTCGAATGTGTGCGCGTGTGGAACACGGACAAACTAAGAAACTAATTACCCTTTGGAAATCAAGACCAGTACGTACACTTTCCGGCTTATACACACATATATTATATATATATATATTGTACCACTCAGCCTCTCGATTGCCGGAACGTTGAGCATTATCCGCGACGAGTAGTCTTTGTTGCTTCGAACAGGGAATCGATGCGTTTAAAACAATACAATCGTATATCACAAACAGTTACGAATCAACGCTGAGTACTCTCTAGGGGGATTCTTCGAAATTAAAACTACTTATAACGTACTCTCCCTATACGATCTGGGCTTTCCAATAAAACGAGGATAATAATCGTCCCATCTCTCTCTTTCTCTCTCTCCTTCTCTCGCTCTCCCTACTATCTAACCGCGCGAAAATCGCGCGTATTGCTTGTCGTGAGTTTATTGCGAACCGTTCACACAAATCGAATTTGGAACGTAAATAGAGTGTGTGTGTGTGTGTGTGTGTGTGTATATATATATATATATATATATATATTTTTTTTTCTGTACACAAACCTCCGCACATCCCGGCAGGATATGTGATGGGGAGAAATATAATATCGCTCTTGACATCTGACCGATTTCTAAGTAGTGCAATTAACGTATATATTTAATGTATATATATATACATACTATATATATATATAGTATATATATATACATACTATATATATATATATACTATATAGCTTCTCGAGTTTGGTGTCACAGTGACACGATATAATTCACGTCCTAGCATTACATTATTATCATCCACGCGCTGAAGTTGTTATGTCTATCGCTATAAAGCGTTACACGCTAGGTAAGATAAGGTAGATCACTCTGTCTCTCTCGAAAAAAAAAGAGTTGAAAAACTCAAAGTGTCGCAGTAAAATATGCACCTTCGGGAAGATGCTTGTAAGCTGTTGCATTCTCTCCCTCCTCTCTCTGATCTAACTAATGGCATAATCGTTTTTCGATATCGATCTCAAAGACGTCGAAAGATACTATTACGATCGAGGGTACTGCCGGATACATACAAATTTACAAAAAGAAAAGAGGAGGCAGCTTGCCTCCTCGATATATATATTTTTTTTCGAGCGTTCGTACAGCAGAACTCCTAATGCCCGAACTAGCGAAGCGGACGATTAACGTTCTAGCCAATGATTAGTCTTTGAATCTTGCAGATTCCTTTCGATTGTTCTCTTATTGTAAACTGTCTCTCTCATTTAGAATGACTACGTTTTTACTCCCAATTTAGATATAAATTATAATAATGTATATATGTAGATGATGTGTACTTACAAGTAACATTATATTTATAGAGCAATCGGCTAAACATTGTACAAGTTTGGTTTAAAATTGGTCAAAATTTTCGAAGAGATATGTGTGGTAACAGAAGCGTCGGGATTTATCAAGGTTCCACTGTACACCGTGATTCGATGTAACCTCGATCGTGCTAAAGCGACGCCGTCTTTCGTGAAGAAACAAATTCTCTTTTCTTTTTTCACTCTTTCTTTGGATTTTTTGCTTAACTCTCTCTCTCTCTCTTTCTCTTTTTCGTGTGACGTGTATCTTTCTTATCCTCTAGTTTTCTTAGTCCTACCCGAGGGACATCGAGTATCTCAGAACCCGACTAGCGCGAGCTATATCGTGTAAGAAGAGTCAAATGTAGCTTTAGGTATTATTATTATGCATTTCTAGGAAGTACGTAAATCTCTACACGCACTCTCTCTCTCTCTCTCTCTCTCTCTCGACACCACACGCACAAATATGGCTGGTAAACGCGAATGCTCGTCTGTTTGATTGTAATCCGGTGTTCTCTCTCTCTCTCTCTCTCTCTCTCTTCGTAATTTCACCGCGCATCAATCGTGCGTGTTTCGGAGTGAGAAACGCTATTATGTCGGAAACGGAGAAATGAAAGAGCGGCAACGAGCGCGACTCGACAATGAAAAGTATCCCTATTCAGTCAAATGCAGCCGAGGATACGCCTGTTCCGCGACGATGCTCGTGCGCGCGTTTCCTCGACGTTGAGTCGTAAAATTAAATTTTTCTCTGGCTTCCCGATTTTACACGATCTAAATTACGATAAGCACTCGCGCACCGGAGATTCCGCGATTCGTTCCACCGATCGTGCGTCGCCGTGAGAACGCGTTGCTCGTGAAGAACGCGACCGAATATACTCGTGGACACTCGTCGCAGAAGGCTACGCGAATTATTAATATAAGTCGGACGTATCCGTCTACTAATACACGTCTCGTGCATTCCATCTTCGCGTGTTCCGAACGGGGGGAATATCTATCGAAGAAATTTCTCGTATCTTAATCGGAAGTCCTCGTAAACCGTAACTTTCAACGTTCGGGCGAACTTTAAGGTAACTTTTAATATCGGCGAATTTCAGAGAGTATTAAACTTCGAATATTCATATTTCGTCGCTTTTGAGCATTCTCTGTTTCCCCTCTCTCTCTCTCTCTCTCTCCATGATTTTATTTTCTCGTCTGAAAAATCCTCCGGGAAGTACGAGGAATTCTTATTAAGGAACTCGTTCTAACTCGCTCTATATCTCTCGTAATCGCTTATGCTTACTAAACGCGTGAAGAAGCGGGGCAGGACTAAAACGACGATCGTTAAGCATCGTAATCTTCACCTAGATCGACGAGCGGTATCGGGTTTTTCCTTAACCTATCCCGCGAGTGGGAGACCGATCAACCCGGTGAGAGCCAGCCGTAGCAGAAAACACCTCCACGGTGATCGCTTAAACGTAATCTTTGGTCGTGTCGTGATCTTGACCCAGCGTCGTACGCGCGAACAGGGGCGAGCTTGGGAATGAACTTGACTATGGAATAGAACGCGGAATAGAATAGAGGAAAGAAAAAAAAAAGAGAGTCCCTTCGCAGAGGTGGAACGAAACGATAAGTAGAAGAGCTTAGCCTTACGGTGAGTGACTCGTTTGCTTCCTTTGGTCGTTGATTAGCGCAGGATGCGCGACATACACGTCAGGAGATCGGTCGTGACCGCGCGAACTTGCTCGTCCGATATACCACCGATCAACGACTATTCTAAACCTGGATCTACAATGGGCGCGGTAAAGTTTTCAGCACTTTTGCTCGGAGCACCAAATTGCAACGTAATTTTTAGCCAAGAGCTACTTCCAGCGCTATTAGACGATTCCTACGATTTAAGGGCCACTTCGATTTTCAGCAACGCGAGCAACGTCTTTCGCCGGGAATTACGTCGCATTTTATCGCTCAGAGCGAAAGGTCAAAGACGGGTTTATTGCACCTGGTTGTAAATCTGGACTAATACTAGCGAACGAACTTAGCCTGTTCGCGTTAGTGGGCGGCGGCATGCACGAAACAAGGAATGCGCGAGAAGAGTGGCCGAGAAGTGAAGACCAGGAGGGTACCGAACTCTCTTCTACGTGTATGAATCGCTAAAACCGTACCGCCGAGTCATTGCGCTCGGAGCGAAACCTACCTACCTACCTACCTATCTATCTACCTATTTACCTACCTACCTTCCTTTCTCGAGGTAAGGGCGCACCGTCTTGGGGAGCTACTTGCTGCGGATTGTAAAAGCTGATAAAAAAACGATCGTTTTACCGGCTACGCTTAAAGATAACGATCCCTCCCGCCGTGAGAGAGAGGGGGTAGATACTTTAGGCACTGAATCGCACAGTTTATTTTTTTCCGCACCTAGGAATTCCCTTGGAGTGACACCGATGAACTAGTGCGAAGGAGGGGGCGGGATCACAAGATTCAGGTTATCAGATTTCTCGCGCGAGGAGGAGCCGGCCCGCCGACATCATACTATCTGCTGCTTCAGCTTCACCAGATTCGTCGTGCCGTATAGCTTCATGTCCAGCGGCGCGCTCGGCTCGTTCTTCTTCGTCTGCGTGTGCCAGGCGAGCACCTTGGTGCAATTGTCCGCGAGCAGCTGGGCGTCGCGCGGCTCGAACGGCACCAGGCTCTTCAGGAAGCCGTCCTCCTCGTAGCCCGCGCGAAACGGCATCGTGGCGTTCGGCCTCTGCTGCAGGAACTTCACGCTCACGGCGAACCCGGCCATGTCCACCGGGAACTTCCGCCCGGCTATCCAACCGTCGTAAAACCCGGCGAACTTGCCGTTCTTCAAGATCGGCGAACTCAATCCGAACTTGGTGCACAGTCCCACCGGGAACATCGACACCGTCTTCGTCTTCCGGATCTGAAACGCGCACGTTAGAATTGAGAGAACGAGACGCATCGCGTCGGAGGGGGGGGGGGGGGAGGGGGTTTNNNGGGGGGGGGGGGGGAAGGGGATTCGCACGGAAAAAGAAAAACAATCCCGTCGGTGGGAATTGAATTTCCCGTTGACCGGACGAAAATTCGATCGTGGCGGAGCCCCTCAAGTAAAACTCTGGACGCCTCTGGCTTCTTACTGATTGCTCCGGTTCTTTATTCGATCGGAAATCGCAGAACTGAGGATTGTCAAATAAATCAGTAAATTAATAAAATAAGGATTGTAATTAAATGTTATTCTAAGATGGGGAGTGATAAATGATAATGAAATAATGATAATAAATGAATTTTTCAGAAATTAAAGAATCCATTTTTATAAACAGTATTATGTACAGTTAAATGAATCGCATATATATATATATATCCTGAGAAAAATTGTGCCTTGACTCGGTATATATACATTAGCCAATATTCATAATCAGATCTTATATTTAACACCATCTTAAGTTGTTAATCCTCAGATGCTTCGAAGCCGATGAAATGAGCCGTACAGCATCTGAAGATGAACTTAAGACGGTCTTAAATATAAGATGCGACTGTAAATACCGGCCATTGTATGTGTAGACACCTTTCACATATAGATAGAGACGTTCTGGTAAGAGAGGTGTCATTTTTAATGAAAAAGCCGATGATATCCAGACTTATTTGAGGGACTTTAACGTTGCAGGAATAGAAAGATTCCTATATGATTTTAAAAGCTCGGAATAACCGGTTTGTTCCATTTCTCCGCGGCTTTTTCGGATTTCTCCGCGGAAAAAAAAATAGAAAAAACTCCGTTTGTTGTTATTCGTCAATTTTTCGGAGGTTTTCGCGAAAAAAAAAATGGAAGAAAATGGGGTTTTTTTTTTGACTATAGATTATTAGTAGGAGGTCTCTGCTCGGTCCATTGCTCTCAGTTGTCCCAACCGATGCAGCTGAATGTTCACACGAACGTTCCCGGTTCAGTTCGCAGGAACTGAACTTCGTATTTCCGCGTGAAAGTCGAGCAAATTAGCGATTAACGTGTACCTCGTCGAAAAGCTCAATATCGTAAGTATTGTCGTCGTCGGCGAAGTAGAACACGCCTCTCGTAGCGTTCGCTCGTATCCACTGCAGGCCGCGATTTCTGTTCGACACCCCGCGCGGCTTCGCGCCCTTCTTGAGCTTGTACTTCTCCGGCATCGGAGCTGCACAGATCGTTCGCGATCATCATCGGTGGTGTGCTCACCTCTCTACGGCAGATTCGCAATTGAACGTCAGCTACGTCAGGTTTTTACCGATTAAATGATCAAACTTGAGGCCGGTGCGCTCCAGCAGCTTGGTGACTTGCTTGGTGGCGACCGTGGCGTCCTCGATAACGAGCCAGTGCACGTTCCTGACTAACATCAGCGTGTGAGCCATCCTCGTGAGCTCGGGGATTTGCTCCGGTCTTCGATATGTCGGCGTGATGATGTACAAGGGCTCGGCGGGCTCCTCGGGATTTGACGGGGCCGACTGACGAAGCTGCGTCGCCGCCTTGTGCATCGTCGTCGGGGCTGTTTGCGGAAGCTTGGAATTATTTCTCGAGGCCACCGAGACGTTCCTGCTCAACTGGCTGATAAGCTCCTGCACGAGCAACGAACTTATATCCGGACTCAGGCCATTCGCCATTTGCACCCGGTACACGGCGTACCGAATCTGTAAAGAGAACGGACGACCGTTGCCTAACGTTGAGAGGAGAAAAAAAGAGAGACGTCGAAATTTATCCTCGCCCGGACGAGACGAGTGACACGCGTTCTCTCAGAAATTGAAGATACTTCATTAATTCGCAATTCATTTTCGCACGACAAATTACCTGTTTCATATTAATCCCCGCGCGGAAGCGCGCCGTTTTACGGCACACCTGGGCCTCTCCGGCCAACTTTTCAACGCGTTCGCGTGCCCAGGAAGAATTAATCGCATCGCGAATCGTTCGAGGCGATTTGATATCTCCGGGAGGCAACCGCGAAATTCCACCGAAACGGGATCCTCTTTAGCATTTTATCTCAACGATATCGCGGGCGAGCGCACGAATAACCTCGGTATTTGATATAGTCACGATCGATCGTCATTGTTTACCATGTCTTCGGTGAGCCTGGAGGTTTTGCTGTAGTTATCGCCCTCTTCGCCGATCGGTAAAACCCCGGCGTCGTCCGCAGGGTTGTCCGCATTGAAGGCCGTTACTTGGTCGAAAGTAACGCCGGTGGACAGGTGATATTGATAAAACACTACGCAGATCCCTATCAAGGCGATCACTCCCATTTTCATGGACGGCTTCATTATACCGATGCCTGTGCGGAGAAACGCAGAATATTGAGTGTCCGGGCGCGAACGGAGAACGAACCCGAGTCGAAATTTCGCTCCTGCGATCGACTTTTTCATTCTACAACAGTACAGCAGTACGAGCTAAGGTGGCACGAAATAGATTTTAACAAATGTCATTTTTAATAATATAATTTACTCTTTGATCCTGATGATGTCTTAAATTTTCATTTTCGCTGCTTCAGTGATCAAATACGTTCAGAATTGACTGAACAGGATAAGGGCCGAAATATTTGGATACTTGTGATTATATAAGATTTTGACTTAAATCTTATCACTCACGATGATTATGTGAATCTCGTTATAGCATTGAATTTAGTATATTTCGTAGTTTCAGTTTACTTCTAACTTTCTCGCGCCTTTCTTAGTTACAAGAGCGGGCGCGTCATGTATACAATGCAACGTGGATTATGAACGAAAATTTTCAAGGATCAGGCATTTCATCGTAAAATAAATATTATACGGAAAAAGTTTGTAATATATAACAGTTTATTAATCATGTCTTTTATTAATTAATATAATAAAACGTGTAACAATAATGAGATAAAATCAAGTTTCAGAATCAGTCTTCGATTGTGCAGCTTGGCAATTTCGCACGTTATTGATGTTATCGAATGCTTTGCACGAGAACAAATATGCAGAATTATATGAAAAAACTATATTTACGTTGATCTTCAAATTATTACGGAAGCGTGTTAGTGCATTGTATACATAAAATTAAGTGATTTAACAACTTCTTGAAAAATTCGTATACATTTTGTATTTATTTATTTATAGTAAAACTGTGGTAACACATTTCGAAAAACGAGATAAAAAATTTACACTTGGATGGAATAGACACTAAAGGAATACCTTTGAGTTTATCGTGACTGACAGACAGGATTTTACGCATGCATTCTCTCTTTAAACCCAATATTCTGTGCAGAAATACGCCCATCGGGAGGTTAAATGATCGAAATACGTTGTTCGAGGTTTATCGTAAAAATGAAATTTGTGGAATTAAAAGTTCGCCAGAGAAGTTAATGTCGTCAGAGAAAGTTTTTATTAGTCTGTCGGCCATCTAAGTAGGTGCAAATTGTCCTTAATACTTTAACGGCCGCATTATTCCGGGAAAATTTTCGACTGTTGCCGAGAAATTTCGAGAGTTCGCTTAAACAGTCGATCTAAAATAACGAACATCCTCTTTGTACATAAATCCGTACATCTAGCTTCCCAGTAAACACCAAACCAGCAGTGAACATAATGTCAATGTTATAATTTCCGACTCTCAACAGTGTAAATCCAATATAATGCGTCTGTTGTGCAACAGTTCCATTGTTGAGTGGGAAATTACAGCATTCATGTTACGTTACCGTTAGTTGGTGTTTACTACATTCGTACACAGCTCTCTTATAATATTACAGGTATAAATGATTAATGTCGAGAAATATCTCTTTATAAGATGACAGCTGTTAATAGAATGAAGTCGCATGTACGTGACAGCGCGCGTCAAAGTGTCAAGAGGCGTCGTCAAAGTGATATCAAAATTTCGACTCGGAGAGACGCGCACGTTTCGACGAAGATAACGTATCGTCAGGCCGCCAAGTTCCAACAAAGCGCGACGGCGGTGCAGGACGATTCGGCGGGCAACTTTCGTACAACGAATCGAGAGTGCGTCCTTTTTTCTCACCGTTCTTAACCGTGTTCCAGTTTAATAACGGGGAAATGGGACTGGAAGATTAATCGGATTTTAAATGAAAAATGTACCGCTCCACAACTTACTCCACTAACTTTTCCGCTCGGGAAACAGTTACTCTCGCGTCCCATTCTCATGCTTCTTCTCCCCCTTCCTTCTCCCCCGGAGCGCGAGTTTTCAATTTTAATCTGATTCTCGACCCGATCCAATTCACCGGGCATTACCGTGTAAATGTATATCGCGTTCAAGTTATACGTGTAAAATGTAAATTTCCATCGGAGGACGAAGTGCGCCGTGGAGGAGAGAGGGTGGGAGAGAGAGAAGGACGGTAACGGGACGGAAAAAACTCCATGAATTAAAGCTCGACGTCGCGCATTGAAACGTCCGCGTATTAACGCTCGCTCGCAGATGATCCCGAGTTTCGTTGCGATTTCGAGCGGAAAACGCCGGATTACCATAATAGCCGTGCGCCGAAGAGCGCGCGCGGAAAGTCGAGACGAAGGAACGGACGGAGGAAAGAGAAAGAGAGATATATGCTCACTCACCCGAATGCTACATGTGTCGGCTGCTCCGTCGTTTCCGTTGCCTCTCCTGAATCGCGAGCTGCTTCTTGCCCTGTCATCAAAATAATTAGCTCGTCAAGCTCGTAATACCTCGTCGCTCGGGGCGAAGAGGGAGGGAGGGAGGGAGGGAGGGGGGGGG